>NW_009710965.1:0-4648 GCF_000703405.1 Apaloderma vittatum | reverse complement strand
GTTGTTCACTCTATTATGAATCTGAGTCACTAGTCCCCCTTTCTCCTGGGCGGGACGTGACAAGGACAAGTGTAGAATTTTACTCCTGGGAAAGAACTCCATGTGCCAGTATAGGTTGGGGACTGAACTGCTGAAGAGCAACACAGGAAACAGGGACCTGGGGATTCTGGTGGACAGCAGGATGACCAGGAGCCAGCAATGTGTCCTCATGGCCAAGAAGGCCAATGGCATCCTGGGATGTATTAGAAGGGGAGTAGCTAGTAGGTCGAGGGAGGTCCTCCTGCCCCTCTACTCTGCCCTGGTGAGGCCACATCTGGAATATTATGTCCAGTTCTGGGCCCCTCAGCTCCAGAGAGACAGGGAACTGCTGGAGAGAGTCCAGCGCAGAGCCACAAAGATGGTGAAGGGAGTGGAACATCTCCCTGATGAGGAAAGGCTGAAGGAGCTGGGCCTCTTTAGCTTGGAGAAGACGAGGCTGAGGGGTGACCTCATAAATGTTTATAAATATGTAAAGGTGGAGTGTCAGGAGGACGGAGTCAAGCTCTTTTCAGTGACGTCCAATGACAGGACAAGGGGCAATGGGTACAAGCTGGAACATAGGAGGTTCCACAAAAATATTAGAGAAAACTTTTTTACTGTTAGGGTGACAGAGCAGTGGCACAGGCTGGCCCCTTCTCTGGAGACATTCAAAACCTTCCTGGACGCGTTCCTGTGTGACCTACTGCAGATGATCCTGCTCTGGCAGGGGGGCTGGACTAGGTAATCTTTTGAGATCCCTTCCAAGCCCTAACATTCTGTGATTTTGTGATTCTGTGAGTAGTCCACTATTAGGATGACTGTGGCGCATGGGAGGGACCCGTATTTGTGGGAAAGACTCATGCTGGAGAAGCTCGAGAGCACTGTCTCCCATGAGAGGGACACCACATTACAGCAGTAGAAATCTGTGAGGAGTCTTCTCCCTGAGGTGGAAGGAGTGGCATGGACAACACATAATGGACAGACTCCAACCCCCATTCCCTGCCACACTGCACTGCTGCTGGTGGTGAGGAAATAGCCGTGAGCAAGGGAGGGGTGGGGAGAAGGTGTATTTAAGATCTTCTTGTATTTATTTCTCTCACTATCCTAGTCTGATCTAGTTGCTTGGTAAACTGGTAGTGGTTCAGTGTCTCAATTAAAGAGTTTTTTCTCCACAAGTCTGCTCTGCTTTTCACCCATGACTATAAGTGGTGAGTGAACCCTCCCTGTCCTTAATCTCAATTCTCAAGGTTTTTGTTGAATTTTCTCCTCTCCATCCTGAAAAGGAGAAGGGTATAAGTGAGTGAATGGCTGCATAGCTCTTTGTTGCTGGCTGGCTGGGCTCAAACCACCACCAGCAATTTGATCAGTTTGAGTCAGCTGTCCCTGCTATGGCCCCTCCCAATCTCTTTTCCATCCCCGCAGCCTACTGGCCTTTAGGAGGAAGTGGGATGGTGTTGGAGAGACAGTCTTGATGCTGCGTGAGTACTGCTTAGCAATAGCCAAAATACTGGCATGTTACCAACACTTGGCCACCTATAGCTAGAAGCACACATCAGCTGCTGTGAGGAAACTGATCTCCAGCCATACCCAATATGAGGGGTCATGAAGTCATATGAGCTAACCTTTAAATGAATGAAATAAAAGCTACAGCTGTATGTTAGATATTTATTTCTAAATACTTAAATATTGAATTTATGGAAGGATGCGTATGCAAACATTCTTTCCTTATGGCTGTATATTATTGTCTCAATTTCACTTTTTAAAAACCTTTACTTTTTTAAATATTGATAAGTAGCTGAATTTTTATATTCCATTTTCCTGCTTATATTTAAACCACAACTTGGCAATCTACTTTGTGTTTTCTTGCCACCATATGCATGTTAACATTCCTGTGTGAATAAGTTTATATACACAAGAAGTTCCAATGTGTTCAGAAGACCTCTGTAGATGTGCCATCACTGAAGCATTTCTTTGCAGCCTTAATACTTCTTTTCTCCTTTCTTCTTCCTTCTTCTTCTTCTATAAATGACAGCAACACATCAATAAATACATTTATTAAAGTAAGGGATCTAGAGTGGAAAGTTTGAGGCATGGTGCAAAACCACAACTCACCATGGCATGGTTGATTCTGCAAGGGAAATTCATAGTAATATACTAATTCTTCAGGTGATAGGGGCCTGAGCTCTGAAATGTACTCCATCTTCATTTTTTTGAGAGCTTAGTGATATAATATAGCTACATAGCCGCATAAACATAATCCTACTCACATCCCATTAAACTGAGAAGAAATGTGTGATAATTAGGGAAGACAATAAAGGAGGAAAAGGTTCGAGTAAGACCATCAGAACATATTTAAGATGTTGGAATAAACAAAACTTTTTTCATAGACCAACAAGCAAACTGTGTAACAACTGCCTGTCCTTTGAACTATAAATTAATGAACAAAGCAATCAAAGTAACATAAAAATTAAATGTAGCTTTCTATACCCATATTTACTAGGGAAGACAATGAGGAAATTTCTTGGCTGAAAGATAATTTTTGTAAGAAATGAATGTGTGGACTTAACAAAGGGTGATGCCTCTAAGAAAGATGTTATTGAGCAACTCAGAAAAAAAGCCCCAAACCTCAAGGGCAGTAAATCACTGGGACCAGATGGTGCTGATGCAAGAATTCTGAAGGAACTGAAGTGTGAAATAGCAAAGGTAGCAATGAAGATATGCTATATATCCTTAATAAACCCTACACTGTTCCTAAAGATTGGGAAGTTGTTACCTTAGGTTAAAAATAAAATAAAAAGCCATACATGAGCCTTGGCATTACAGACCAGTGATTCTTATATCTGCTCCAAGGAAACTGGTTCTGAATTTAATTAAAGACAGAGTGATACAGCATTCATGCAATTATAGCCCAATAGGGTATGGCTTCTGTAAGGGCAAACCTTTCAAACCTCCAAGAAGTTTTAAATGACAGCAGGAAAAAGAATGGTGCTCTTTAACTGACCAGGCTAATAATGTTGTATAGGTTTAACACATTACCAAACACATGGTGATCTCAGTATGCAATCTAATAGATACTAGAGCAGAAAAGGTACTTCGTTTTCCCTTTGCAGAGTCATGGTGTCATGAGAGGAAACTTGGTGCTTTCGAAGTGCTGAAAATGTAATTACCATCTGAAATGAAGATAATCTCACTTGCCTGGTCCTGAACACTCTAATCTCAAGAGCAAGTATTCTCTGATGACCTTTCCAGACAGAGTCACACAAGTAAATTCTATTGACTTCTCACTGATGTATTTTTGTACTTGCTTTTACAGCAACTGTAAAGGAGGTGGTTATGAAAATTTAACTTTAAATAAGCAGACACCTGCTTGGAAAGGCTGAAAAACATCACTTTAAGAGAAGTACTATCTTTCTTTTTTTTTTTATGGCCTCTTGTTTTGTTACTAGAATTCTCATTCTCTGCCTCACAGCTTGAAAAAAGTTAGCTGCTAAAGGCCCTGAGATAGCAAGTATTCATCATTAATCTTCCCATCACTTCATTTTTCTTCCCATCCTTCATACCTAATTAGAACTGTGCAGAGAGAAATAATTCCATTTAATGAAATATATTTTTTTTTAAATTTAGGTTTAATCCAGAATTGAAACACCTCCCCCAAATACTATTTATTCTTGGTGAAATAAAACAGAGACCTACTGCAAACAGTGGGAGATCTGAGCGATATAAGTTGATGTATTCCAGAAACTCCAGAATACATGATTCTGGGTTCAATTCGTATGGTACAAGATTCATCAATATGGAAAAATTTATTAGTGTTACTGTACGGGGGAGCTGTGGGCTCCTCAGCCCAGTGGCAATCAAAGTGGCTGGCAGCTGCATCAGCCAAGTTATCTCCCTCAGCCAACCAATCTTGAAAACTCAAGAAATGTGAGATAAATGATTGGACTGTGAAGTGAATTGTGAACTGGTTCAGCAACAGAGTTCAGAGGGTTGTGATCAGCAGCACAGAGTCAAGCTGAAGGCCTGTGGCCGGCGGTGTTCCCCAGGGATCAATATTGGGTTCGGTTTTGATCAATATCTTCATCAACGACCTCAATGAGTGGATAGAATGCACCCTCAGCAAGTTTGCTGAATATACAAAACTGGGAGGAGTGGCTGATACTCCAGAAGACTGTGCTGCTGTCCAATGGGATCTAGACAGACTGGAGAGCTGGTCAGAGAAGAACCTCATGAAGTTCAATAAGGACATGTGTAGAGTCCTGCATCTGGGGAGGAGTAATGCCAAATACCAGTACAGATCAGGGGTTTTCCTGCTGGCAAGCAGTCCCATGGAAAAAGACCTTGGAGTCCTAGTGGACAGTAAGTCGTCCATGGGACAGTGTGCCCTTGCGGCCAAGAAGGCCAATGGGATCCGGGGGTGGATCAAGAAAAGTGTGCCCAGCAGGTCTAGGGAGGTTCTCCTCCCCCTCTACTCTGCCCTGGTTAGACTGCACCTGGAATGCTATTTTGGTCACAGCAACCCCATGCAATGCTACAGGCTTGGGGAAGTGTGGCTGGAAGATCGTCTGGCAGAAAAGGACCTGTGCGTTCTGATTGACAGATGGCTGAAGCTGAGCCAGCAGTGTGCCCAGGT
>NW_009710964.1:0-1319 GCF_000703405.1 Apaloderma vittatum | reverse complement strand
TTCCAACCTGAATTTTCTATGATTCTATGATCTTTCCACTGTGCTGTTTACCTCTCCAAAGGATGCCTGTCCAAGCTATTCCCTTGAATTCATTGTTGTACAACAAATAGTTCTTTATGACTGCCCTCAGCTGCATTTGGACTCCCTTATCTCATCAGGTAGTCATTACTGCTCTTAGGCCAGCTGGCAGCATACTTGGAGCAAGGCCACCTCTGAGCTATGCTTATGACCGAAGGAGAAAGAAGCTATCACTAGGAAAGTAATGCATAAATGAAGTTCAGATAGCATCCATGCAAGGTTAGGCAAAATGGCAAATGATTGCTGGCACAGCACACACTTTTATACAGTGAAATACAGAAAGCAGATTGTATGATTAACTAGGTCAGATGCCATGGGTAAAAAATGCTTGAGTCTCACCTACATACAACTTCTACTCAATCTTCTCCAAATTGAACTGCTGCTGAAGAACACACATAAGCTTTTTCAACTTCAAATGTTTTGTGATTTTAAAAATAGCTATGTTGTTTTAAAGTCTTTTTCATGCTTGCATCACATGGGATAAAACTGTGGCTTTGAAGAAACACATTGAAACTCTGGCATTGGTGTTAATGCATCATTAATGTATTTCCATATTTTGGAAAAAGTGATGTGTGATTTTTTTACTCGTATCTTATGTTAGGTAGTGCTCGTCTTGATTTCTCGCTTCCCATCCTAAAATGCTACACCCTAATCCTGTTCCAGACTAATCTGCAATCTGTATTACCTATTACATCATCCAAGTCATTTACTAAAAAAAAAAATTGAACTGAGCCCTCATGGATTTACCTGAAGCACACATTAAGTGAACTTTAAAAAATCCAAGTGCATATACCAAGCTTATGTGCCCTGCTCCACCAGTTGGTGTCAAAAGTCTCACAAAAATCAAGCTGCATCTTATAAAATCAGGCCACTTTCTCTGTTAGAGAGGGAAATTACACTGGTATAAAACAATCTGCAGTCTTCCCAATACTTTCACAGAATCACAGGATGGCTCCAGTTGGGAGAGACCTTAAAAATCATCTAGTTCCAACCCCCTTGCCATGGGCAGGGACACCTCCTACCAGACCAGGCTCCCATCCAGACTGGCCCTGAACACTGCCAGGGGCGCCTAAGCGCCCCACCCAGCCTGGCCTTGAACACTTCCAGGGAGGGGGCAGCCACAGCTTCTCCAGGCAACCTGTGCCAGTGTCTCACCACCCTGATAGTGAAGAACGTCTTCCTAATGCCTAATCTAAATCTACTCTTCCTCTTCCCCTGCCGGCCACGCTGCCTCTCTGGTG
>NW_009710963.1:226697-256528 GCF_000703405.1 Apaloderma vittatum | reverse complement strand
TTTTTTTTTCTTTTTTTTTTTTTTTTCCTCCCCCTCTTGTTTATTTGAATGGCAGGGAACCTTGGAAGCTTGCGTTTGACTACAATGAGAAACAGGGAAAGTTTCCTTTCTTTCTGCCTCAGCGCCGATGAAATTTACAGATGCGTCTGAATGACTGCGTTGTGTTTAAAGGGATGTTCTCTGCGGGAGAGGGTGTCCCAGTTTGGAGCGGAGTATCAGGAGCTGTGAAAGCTCTTCAGAGGCAGCAGGAGCACAGTGACATGTTCAGGAACACCAGCTTTTAAATGCTGTTGGAGTTGTGTGGTGGTAGCCCTAGAGTTGGAGAGAAGCCCGGCTACCTGAACCGGACAAGATGCTTGTTGTTATCTTGATTCAAGGGCTGGCCGAGGAACAGGTTTGTCGTAGCAGAGATGTCATTTGAATGGTCAGCTGTGTTTTGGTTTTTTTCTCATCACCGGACTTTTGTGCTCACAGAGTCCCTTTGACAAAGGTGAATCTTCAAAGTGATTCAGAGGTGCAAATCGTGCATGATCCAAATTGGGATTTCTCTGCAGAGTAGTACGTGACTGCCATATCTCAACGTGCCTTGTTTTCTTGCACAGACCTTGATGATTGTGGATATTTTCTAAAAACATGTTCTCCTCCTCCATGGCGGGGGAGGGGGTATGGAAGCTTTTTAAGCTCTCTGCAATTTCTGCTGTTGTTGTCATCCCTAGGAATAAAAAAATAATTTTGCCTTTTATCCTGTTGGTATTAGTGGTGCTGTTTGACTGGCATAAGAAGATTACTAATAAAAGACTCTGTGCTGTTTAGGTTGGTCCAGTCCTGCCAACCTCTCTCTCAGGGTAGTTGATTGTAGAGGCAGCCATATCTCAGGAGTGAGAAAGGGTGGAATCAGTACCAGTTCATAAAGGGACTTTTCCCACCCTGATCAGTAGGAAAAACAAAGTACTTGGCAGGCAAACTGCAAGGCCTCTTAATGCCGGTCATTTTAATACAGTACATTAAAATTAATGGACATCCCAGTGACTTGACATGCTCTGAAAGTGCTGATGTGAAGAATCTAAAATACAGGTTTCTGTTTTGATTGCTGCAGCCTGGAGGTGAGAATTATATTAGCCTCATGCTCACTTTCAGAGATTGCACGAGATTAAGACTTGTGAAGAAGGTCTGGTGTTTTTCTGGGGCAGTGTGTCTTCTGCCATGCAGCTTTGACAGTCACAAATACATCATCTTCAATAAGCATTTGCATTAGACTTAACATGTTGAGTTAGGGACTGATACATGGGCATTCTTTACCTGAATATACTTTTTTTTTTTCTTAATAAGAGAAATACATGGGTTATGCTGCTTCTTAAGGGTAGGAGAAAGTGCTACGGTGAGAGGTTATAAACAACCCAACCTCGTTAAGCCGTTTCTCTCTGCTGGAACCTGGGTCAGTGTTGACTCAGCCAAGCTGTAAAAAAGTCAGTAGCGGTGCCATGGCTAGCAGCGGCTGCTAGAGGGTTCTGGGCTGTGCTCTTTGGGAATAAAAGAGAGAGTATTACTCTCCTTCAGGGAAGAAAAGCAGAGTTTCTGAGCAGGGAATTTGCTTCTCAGCATTGCTGCGCACAGTATGATGTAGAAAAGAGCTGGTTAATTAAACTTATTTTCTAAGATGTTTATATGGTTTCCTCGTGAGGCCTTAACAAGCATTTCATTTGCACTCTGTGTATTTGCACTCTTTTTGTTGGAGTGTTAGGACAGTGATTGTTCTTGAGAGCTAAAGTCCAACTAAATGAAAGTCACTTTACAGCTTGCAAGAAAAAATGTTTGTAAATGTGCTGAGAAACTTACTGTTATAGACAAGTTGTCATTTACTATTTAAACAGCTATATTTACTTCTCTGGACTCATTAGCATCTCCAATCAGGCCTGAATTTCTAAGAAAATTCTCCCAAAATGTTGCCTTAAGCTTCAGTGTGCCATTATGCCGTGGTTATTATCTGGCCAATAATGTTAATTCATTCAACCTCAAGAAAGAAGCTTGGCATTTAATTTAAGCCATGCCTCTGGTCAGGCCAGGATGTATAAAAAGTCAGTGTGCAAAAGTGCTCTTGCATTTAGGTAGAAGCACATGTTTTACATAGCAATTATTGGATGCCTGTTCCTTAGGTGGAGAGTATGTGTGTGAAATTGTATTTACATAAGTAAATCCCAAGTGTATATATATTGCTTTCAGGAAATGACCTCTTTTCAGCAAAGTGCTAATGCATGTGCTTAAGCCTTTTTATAGCGGATAGAAGGTATTCGTGAGCTTGAAGTAAGTTTTTAAAATTTTATTTAAATTGTTTTCTTGAATGAGAGCATAAAAGCAAACACAAGTGTACATGTGTATTGTATAATACATAGATAACTGGGAATTTGTGCTGTCAACTAGAACAAGGGTCATAGAAACTGGAAATACAGAATCTACCAAGTCCCAAAAAGACTTTAAGGATGCACAGCTAGAGGACTGATTCGTTTTGCACAAGAAGTACATATGTGAAAGGAAGTATTGAACACGAGCAGATGTTAAAGGTGTGTGGAGTTACCAGAATTTTAGGTATTTAATTAGTGTTTGAACACAAATGCAAGCACAGTTGTACATCTATAGATTGATACAACACCTGCTTTAGTTCTGCTCTTCTTTATGTCACAGTCATGTGATAAGTTCTTTTTTTAGTTACACTGATGTGAAAATTGATTGAGGCCCTTTATTGCAAATATTTTTTGTTCTGAATTGTTCAAGCAGTGAGGTTTTTTTAATCTCTTATTCTGAAAGTTCAGTAGCGTGGTATACCCTGGTGTTTTGGAAAGCTTCCTATATTTTCTTAATTTCATTGTGTTAGTCCTAGCTAAGAACACAGCAGGGACTTGCATTATGTTAAATTATAGCTGCATGCAGTTTTATAAGTGGCTAATCTCTCTTGGATATAACACTTTCAAAATGGAGATAGTGCTATTAATATTCTGATTTACTTTGTTTTCGTATTTGTGAGTAGGTCTTAAAGTTTATTAGACACTGTATGTACCTAATAAAATACCCAGCAGTTGTATTACCAATGTCTGTTTAAGCATGCTTCTAAAAGCGTGACTGTGTGATATAAAATGTCATACTTGCAATTGCTTTTCTAATGCATAAATATGTGTCTGACCCTTGAATTGGGGAACTAAATATTTGCATGAAATGAAGTAATAACCAGCACACTGTTATGTGTTTTTTAAATGGCAAAATATTAGTAAACATTGACAAACTAGGTTCATTGAGATGAAATGATGGGGATTTTATTGAGAATTGGGATTTAGTTTTGTGTGTTTCTTTTTAACTCTAGCATCAAAGCAGTAGTTCAGCACCTCTGGGAAGGTGGCTTGTATGGAATAGCTAGAAACTCGATGAATAAGGGCCAGTTTGCTCGAAGTGTTGGTATACAAACTCTCCTGGGTAGAATTTTCAAGATAATGCTCCTCTGCAGTAAATTTCTCTGAGCTGTTGTTCTTAACTGCAGTTAGGGTGATGCCTATATAAGGCAATTAGTCAAGAGGCAAATAAGCAAATTAAAGCTTGAAATCTTCAGAGTATGATCACGCCATTGAAGAGAGATCAGAGATTTGCTGTGCTGAATTCCAATTTTCTTCAAGGCTTTGGTAAAACCCATTGGTTTAGTCACATGCTGCGTGCAAGTTTGTGCTGCCACACTGAGATTTTGGCAGTAGTTCACATCTGGCAGACTCCACTAGATGTGGCCTGGCTGTTTGAGAGATGAAAAGCATGTTGCGAGAAAACATGTAGAAGTGAAGTGGCAACAAGTTGAGAGAACTTAGATGTGTAAAGACAGTAACTGAAAATCGTCTAATACGGATGTTAAAAAGCTAACCTGAGAATGTAAGATAAACATACATTGTGGGTGACTTTAATACTTGTCCATCAGTGTCAAGGAGACACTTACCGTGTGCTACATATCTTTGATACTGAAGAGAAAAGTGGATGCAGTGAAAGAGAAACTGTGTAGCAGGAATCAGACCTTGCCTCTACCGTCAGGAATGCAAGTGTCTTTCTCTTCCTGACCTGTCTCCACTGTGGTTGTCGTTTTGTTGGTCAAAGCGGTTTGGCCGTTTTGTCCAGTGTGACCTTTTTATTTGCTTGGTATCTAAACACTACAGTGATATAAGTACAGGTGATGTTTTATGATGCTCTAAGGTATTAGTTTAAGGTGTTTGGCTGAAACTTGGGCGCTTTGTCCTTCACAGTGATAATCAGTAACTTTTTGGCCAGAAAGCTTGCTTTTTGTCTGGTTCAAACTCTTGTCCTGACTTGCTCTTACAGGCCTGAGTCCTTTATATTTTATTCAGTCTTCCTTACAGACTCAGTACCCTAGCAAAACAGTTTCACAGTGTTCAGCTCTTCAAGCAGTTGTACTGTTTTGTGTTCTGTGGACTGGCTCAGGCTCTAGTGACAGATGTGACCTCTTTGAAACAGGGGCGGACAAATGGTGCATTGAAAGTTCATAGCTTCTGCAGTCTCCTCACTTAGAGGTATCTGGTAAAAGCCTGCGGATGCATCTAGCTTTGGAAATAATTTTAGTCCAGTAGTGCCTGTGTCTGTTTTAGTTAGCAAATGGAAATACTCTCTCTTTATCTATTTGTTCACATTTGTTTGGGTCAATACACAGCCTCAGGTCACCATTTTTCTTTTCGACTGTGTCTACTGAAATGACCCAGTGAGTCTACTCTTCTATTTTCTTTGCTATTCTAAAGCATATTAATCTGCTGAGATTGAATTCCATAAACAAAGTGTCATCCCCATCACTAAAATTACAGGCATCTTTGCAGCACTGCTCAATTAGGCAAACTTTTCTTTAGGGAAGTACATTTTGACTAAGTGGTTCTTTGCCCTTACACTTAAGAAATGTGCTAACATCTCACTGTTGCATCAGTGACATCTTCGGTCAGTAACTTTGTGCTTGGAGACAACCTTTTCTGGCACTTCTTTTGCTTGAATAATATGGATCATGCTAATCATAGTTCCACTGTCATTGTCGAGAGAGTTTGTTTGCAATTGTGCAGTTTTAGCAGCTTGACAGATGTGAACAGCTAGACAAGTCTCCTCCAGTGGACGCTTCTTGTATACTGCAGTAGGAATTGAATCTGATTTTACCATCCCCAGTGTACATGTGTAAAGTCACCTTTTTTGGTTAATTGTTTCTTCTTGCATAGTATGTTCCATTTTCTTCTAGTTTCCAGTTAGAAAGTTTTGACAATTTTGTAGCAAGACAGTGTGAAGTTTTTATTATTCTTATAATAAACACATTAATGTCTGCTACCAGAATTTCTGCGTTTGATGCTTTTCGTTATATATTCTTTAAGATCAGGAAACGCACACCTGCTGCAAGGGGAGACTGCAAGTGAATTACTCTTTTCAATACTATGAAGCAAATGCTAAGCCCTGAGCCAGTGATTAGGAACTTGACATTTTTATATGAGAATTTTGAAGTTTAATAAGAATGTAAAGAAGAGAAAGCTTGCTTAGTTAAGAAGAAAGATTTTGAAAAAAGATATGCTTCTGGACTGGATGGGGGAAAAAAGACAATGCTCTCCTGAGTGCATCTAAAATTTGATTTTGCTGTGCATGAAGAGGAAGTCTTAAGTAAATAAAAGGTAAGCTGATACCCCACAGTACTGATGGAACAGAGGGGTTGGTCCACTAGGTTCTGTTTGTTAACTGCAACATGTCAGCACGGAGTATAGATGTTGAAATATAAACAGCAATTCATCTAAGGTTGTATTACTTGCGTAGTTGCTGTATTGTTCTGCTTGATAAAATGTTTTGACTGCTCAGTTCTTACTTTGAAAATACTTTCTGAATCTGGTATAATTTACAAAACAATTTAAAAACTATGCTTGTATCTAAAATTCACTTAGATAATGGCATTTGAGAAGTTAACTCTTTCATGTAAAATTATTATTGATTGACATTGAAGAAATGTATTCTAATACACACTGGTGATAGCACAGTTACTCTGTAGAGCACATCATTAGTAGTATTATGTAATATTGTTTTGCTATGACAGAATAGAACCAACTCTTTGTAACTGCTATGGAAAGATTTGTCATTCCAAATGACTTTTGAAAAGCATTTTAACTTTATGTAACAATTTAATTTTTTTTCCTTCTGACTGAGAATGAAAGTAAACTTCAAAATGTTAGTTTCTGTCATTGTGAAATTCCATTTTCTAACCAGTTGTACTGCCCGAGGGTGCAGTTCTTTACCAGCTTGAGCCAATGTAAATTGATGCTGCCAGGTTTTTGCCCTCTCCCAAACACAGTAACCCTCTTTTTGTGCCAACTCTGGCATGCCTCTAATTCCCCTGTAAGCTGCTTCAGGGAGATAAAGTGCAGAGAATACTTTTTTTTTTCTTTTTTTTTTTTTTTGATAAAGGGTGAAAGCTTGTATCACCTTGGGATCAATTTACTGCTTGTATAAGCAAAGAAGAGGATGGACCCAATGGGTGAGAGACAGCTTAACCAAGTGCACTACTGCAGCCTAGCACTTGCAGTGGTATGGCTTTAATTTGTTCCTGGGACGATATAGTACAAAAATAGATTGTTATAGGAGTTGCATACATTATATATCCAGTGCAGGATATTAAACACTGAGAGGTTAGAGAACGTGAGAGGCACTCAGTAAGTGATGTGGCTTTGATTTCTATGTTGGGTGTGTTTTCTCATTTTGCTGCTTCCCTATCATTTTGAACAAAAAAAGAAGTGAGGCTTACACTAATGTATGACCATTTTCTCATGTAGGTAGAATGCACTCTTTGATGTTTAATATCAAACTATTTTCCTGAACCCAAACAAAATCAAATATATGCTGTCGTCACTTCCCACAAGAAGAAAAAAAGCCTTGAAATCCAATTTTCTTGCTATTATTACAAACAGGACTGGTAACATTGCTTCTTATTAGAAATGCCATTAAAAGAGTTTGGTTTTAGTGTCTTGTAAATTCCCTAGCCATTAACTGTTTTAGCTCAAATATTGCATGCCAAGCATCTGCCTCTGGTTGAATACATTTTTGTTTTCCAGAACTTCAGCCAAAGGTTCCGTGGTTTACAAGAACAGAGCAAGTGTGTGTAGGATTGTGGATTTTCCTTTGTTTAAAAGTAGTTGCTGACCGCTTCTCTGAGCAGCACTGATACCCTGATGCAGCTTGCCAGAAGGAGACTTGTGAGATTGCTGAGAAAACAGTCTCTGCTTGATTTGATGGGATGTCAAGCTAGCAGCATTTGTAGGAATGGATTTACAGCTAAATTCTATGGCAGTTGCTATGCACTGGGCATATGAGATGTCAGGGTGAGCTCTACTTTCCTTGCAATTACAGATTTTCGCTACAGAAATATGACCTGGGCAAAGCGTAAGAGCTGTGGGTAGGGACGGTGTCCATCTCCGTGCTCCATCCCCTTCCCTTGTTTCAGGGAAGGTCTCTGGAAGAGGAAAGTGCCCAATTGGAATAGAAAAAGGACAAAGCTGGAGCTTAATGTGGGGAGTGAAGCAGATAAAAGGAGAATGGTACAGGAAAGTGTGGTCTGAACACTATCAAGGACAAGAATAAGTTTGGAGACAGGTGGGAGGGAAAGTCAGGCTTTCTGGGAAGGAGGAAGAAGAATAATGGAGGGAAGAGTGACTGTGGGAGGTGGTGTAGAGGAAAAAGTGAGGATGAGGATTTGCAGAAAGGTGGTAACCTTGGGAGAGGAAAAACTGAGGAAAAGATGAAAGTTTTGTAAGGCAATGTCTCAGGAAGCTGAAGCTAGAACTGCAATGACAAAATGAGCAGAAATACAGGTTTGTCAGAGCCTGGGATGCAGAAAGTGTTCCTGTAGTAGTGATGTGTTTTATATGGAAGAGAAATGGAGTGGGACAGGTGGGATGCAACCCTATAGTAAAGTCTCACACCATTGCAAAAAGGCAGAGTGGAGTCAGCCCAACTGTTTTCTGATTTAATTAATTATTTTAATTCTTCTGTTCCGCAGCTGAATTGCTCTGTCAATCATTGTACAACACCATTAGACTTAGGCTGAGATGGTGTAACCCAGCTGACCTGTATTTACTGGAGAGTTATAACATGTTTATTAAATACACTTGTCTCCAGTGTTTGTTTGGTTAGTGGTGTGTATATGCTGGTGGAGAAAGTAATTATGCTTTAATCATCTTTATTCTTTTAAGTCTGATTCATTTGTGCTCAACTGATGTGTGTTTTTTCTTTTTAATTTCATATCTCTGTAGAAAAACCCAGAATATTTGTTTCTGCTTTGTAAAATCAAACGACCTATCACTCTGCTGGTGTGAAATAGAGTGGCAAAACCAATAAATAACTACTGTGGAGAAGGTAATACAGTATTGACTTCATAGTACTGGTTAATTTTTGCCGATCAGGGAAGAGGGAGATTGAATCTGTCTGCCCTGTAGTGGGGGTGGAAACATGCTTGTGAGTAGTACTAGCCTGAAAACTCAGGGTTTCAGTTTTTCAACAGATGGATTTAAAAGCTTGTAGAGGAATGATGAAGTACGAAAAAAGCGTAATATAAATATTAAGCTTAGGTTGTCATTTCTCCTGTTTCCATGTTTTTAAGGCTGAGTTTAATGTAGGATTTCTCTCTTACCTATTTTTCTCTTCTGGTGGGTCCTCTGAAATGTGATTAAGTCTTTCACAGCTCCAGGTGTGCAGTATTGAGCTGTTTAGATGGAAAAGATGCTTTTCTATGTGGGTAGCTGTAATTTGGGTTTTGGACTCAAGTAAGACACACAGCTAGAAAAGACTCCACGTTTTTTGGAGAGGCATCTGTGCTGTAAAATGCTTGTTCAGTGAATTTCTACGTGACATTCTTTGGCACTGATAGCCAAAGGGAGCGGCGCATGCCTAACAAATGTAAAGCCTGTGCCTCTTGGAGGAGCTGATGCAACCTTACATGAGTTTGTCGTTATTCTTGACTGGGTCTCTTGTGTTTATCCTGCTATGTCTTTATGGTATATCTTTGAATCTTAGTCTTTAAGATGACAATGCTTACTATTAAAAGGATAATAAATTGTGCATCACTTGGCAGAAAAACTAATCTTTGTGTTTGCTGTCTTTTGTAGGTGTTCAAAAAGAAGCTCTTTTATGAGAGTTGCTATTGAGCTCATACTGTTTAAAATGTCTTTGTAGTTCTGTTGTTCGTAATAATCCCATTGACAGCTTCAGAAGGAAGTCTATTGAAAGAAATCAGAAATGGAGAATTCTCTTCCCATATATTTGTTTAGCATGCCCTCTACTCATCCATCTCGGTGAGAAAAGGGATTTTTTTGATGGGAAGAGCAAGAAATTGTAAGTGGGGTTCCCTGTTTCCTTTATTTCTCTGTCCAGCTGTATGTGCAAATGTGAATGCTTAGGTAACCTCTCAGATTTAATTTGTTCATCTAAAAGGAGAATGACTATAGCACTTGATTACCTTTTTGTTATCATAATGTGGGTAGAAAGATACTTTCTTCTTTGGGGTAAAATTGCAAGTTCTTATGCAATAATATCTGCAACTGATTAGACAATAATGTAAATTATTACTGTTTTACCTAGCAAGAAAACACTGATGCAAGATCAGTTTCACATGATGATGGTCAGCAATTCACTGGAGGTACTCATTAGTCATATTTTCATATTGATTCCTGAAGCGAATGTCAGCAAACCAGCAGAAGGAATTTTTCCAATTGTGTTGTGAGATAATGGAATTAGTATATTTGCGTTTTTACTTAGGAGTGTCGCAAGCAGTCTGGAGATGAAAGGTGGGTGCCGACTGGTCTTGAAAGACAAATATTGGTCTAGAAACACCTATGGTGCAATGTCTGTCTGGAAGGTCTTACTTTATTACATGATACAGTTATTCAAAGAACCATAGATTCATGGTGTTACCTTGGCTATTTCACGGTTTAAAGTTGGATATCGCTATATTTCAGGCTCAAAGCTTCAGGCTTCCATTGAACTTTAGTCTTGGTTTTGAAAATTCATTTAGAATTAAATTAGCTGTAGTGATGAAGCTGTGGCACTTTAATAGGAATCATCAGATGACATTTAAACACAATTGTGTAGCGCAGTAACGTCAGAACTGATGTGAGGTAAAAATCATGTCTTTAGGCAATATTGTTCAGAAAGTCACAAAATGCAAATAACTTATTTGAAGAGTACTTCTATTGATTTGTTTTTATTTTATTTCGGGAGAGGAGAAAGATCCGCTTTTGTCAGTAGCAGAGATGTGTAAATTTGGAGTTGAATCTGTAGTTCTGAGTGCTCATAAAATTTTGGATCCTGATCTAGACTGTGAAATGGATCTCTCGACTTTGTATATTGTATCGAACTAATGGTGACCCAAACCCAGTTAAACTCTAGGAATGTTCTGACCTTTTTTGTACTTTGTGGCTCTTGCACTTAGTCTCTTCATTTATCATTTAATAAGAGTATGTCAAGCTCCTGGAAAACCGTTTTGAAGCAATGGAAAATGCAAACCACATGGTATATTAACAATGTGAAGACTTAGCGAAGAAATCTTTCTTCACTGGAAAAAATGAACTCTAGTTGGTTTACTAAGCAACATTTCAAAGCAGTTTGAGATGAAAGGTCTATGGTCTAATTCATCACACATGTGATATTTCCTAACGGATTGGTGTTATATTGAAAAAGAAGTCAGGGAAGTGCTGTAAAACTGAAAGCTTCTGTGGTCTGAATTGGTAGTTTAAAAACAGTTTAATCACATTTTTGTATCTGAAAAGTGGCAGATATCTGTATATTGGAAAATAACATCTAAATTAATGGTTCAGCACTTTATAATATCCTTTTAAAATGGGACTTTGTGTAACTGTTCTAGCTGAAGTGTTCCATCCTGCATATTTTCTGACTGATTTGGAAAAGTTTCTGTGAAGTAGTTCAGTTGTTTCTGAGAACAAAGCCAGCTAGAAATCCTGAGTTCTAGCCAGCTAGAATTGTTTCCATGAGCAGCGCTAGCTGGGTTAAATCCTGTTAGATTTCACTGTGAGAAGCAAAGATAGATGGCGTTTTCCTTAATCTCTTTCTGAAGAGATGAGGACGTATGAATGCTAGCATTCATTTTTACTAAGTAAGGTTTGTAACTGCAGATAACTCCTGCAAACATGTCCCTGCATTAAAGAAGGCACATGAAAAGAGGATAAAAATACTTTTTGAAGCTGTGTAGCTTTTGGTCTAATTCCATGAAAAAAAAATCTGTTGTCAGACTTCTAAGCATGAAAACTTGGTTTATTCTGCTCTTAATGCAAAATTGAGAGGGTGGCAGCAGCGATAATCTGAGAATCTTGTCTTTGTGGAGCACGCTGCATCCCGGTACCAGAGCTGCATGCGGATTTTCTTGGGTGTGTTCCCTTTAACTGTCATAAGCCATCGTGGGCCCAGTTTCCAGGGCAAAAGCTGCAGAGCCACAGAGGCTCTCGCACGCTCTCAGAATGCCTCCTTCCTCTGCTCTGTTTTGTGCAGAAAAGGAGGAGGAAGCAATCTTAAGGCATGACAAGGGTTAAGGAACAGGTGGTTATCTACGGGACTGCTGTCTCATTTCGTACACAGGATGGATAGCTTCCTGGGAAAAAATCCCAGTTTTTGTACTGAAGGAGGTCATTGTCCGTGGACTTCTGCTTCGTTTGTTACGGAAGCTGGAAGGTGTGTAGATGTAACAGGCTCATCATGGGTTTAACTTCTGAATCTATACAGAGAGGAACTTGGGTATTTTTGAGTATAAACAGCCTCTGTGGCTGTCGCTGTTTTTCGTACTCAGTGTTGGTGACAGCATCATAGAACATATTCTTAATAGCACTTCAAAGACTGCAAGATTGTCTTCATGAGCTAAATGCAAACTGCAGAAGGAAGACAGGAAAAGGATACCTGGTTCTATGCATTTTAAGTCTCGGAAACTTCCCTTGGCATTCAGGATTCTGTTTTCTGAATCCCTCCTTTATCTTTACTTGCTGTAGGCAAGCACACTAAGTTTGCAGGTTAACTTATATCTCATGGCAGGAGCAAGGATTGTAGAAAGATAAAAAGGAGTTTGGTAACACTCTGGGGAATTATATTCTGTTCTTGTTCCTGCTACAGAGTTAGTGCTATGCTTGAAAAAATGAAGATTTTTGTTATGATTTCACTGTGGTTTTTTTTCTTTGTAGCTCTCCCTAACATGAGAGATTTGTTCAGAAGTTACACTAATGCTCTGTTCTTCAGAAGATCAGGCCATGAGTTTTCTAAATTAGGCATCTGTATTGGCAGATGCTTCTGACAGTGTAGTAACTAACTTTGTGCTGTAGTTCACCTTTTTAAAGTAATAGAAAATTCTATTCCAGGCAATTGTTCTGTATAGTACTGTGATAAACTGCATAAAAAGTTTATCAGCATTTTAATAATTCAGTGCAACACTTAAATATTATGTCTTGAATTATCGTATAGATTTATACATAATGATAAAGAAATGATGAGCAGCTGTCCATTCTGTCTGCCTTAGGCAGAAATTCTCTGAAAGAAATAATTTGTCGTTAAATACTGGATTGTAATGCATATGTATGTGGGGATGAATTAAGTTTAAGTCTGGATTTCCTTATTACTTTTTTAGTGCTTTCCTTGGCAAACTTAACATTCCTTTCTGTGAAGGAACCTTCTGGCTCATTGTGGGCTATTCCTGCTTTTTTTAATATCCTTTGAGATTGATTCATGAAGTGCCAACATCTTGAGCTGTGGAAAAAGGAGTAAGAATCCTAAAGAAAGACCTTGGATACATGGGAATAGATTTGAACTCGGACTCGTTCTGTGCCACTTTGATCTGAAAAAGACATCTTGCAATTCAAAGAACCTTTACTGTTAATTAAGACCTTTAATTCAAACAGTTCCATTTTTTGATTAAAAACTAATAACATTAACCAAACATATAAAGACAGCATCTGGATTATGTTTATTGGAATGATACTTTAGGAAACTAAAAGAGGTTCTTTGGGTAATTTTTGAACATATCTGTATGTGATGACTACTTAGAGAAAAAAATTATCTATGGGTAGATAATCCCAAGAACACTTTTATATTAGTGACATTCAAGTGATTAATGTCCTGGTGTAAGATAGGTCAGTACGTGTTTTGGTTTCACTAGCTAACAGTTCACCACAGGAGAATAGGGACTGACTCTGGTCATTTTCTGGAAGTATCCTTGATTATTGGAAGTGCTGAAGAGGAACCTAATGCATAAATTTAATAGAATTAATCTGTGCAGGAGTTTGTAATTTCCCACTTTATTGCATTCCATTGTATCACACTGCATGCAGAAGAAATGTGGGGATGTTCTTGTTGGCTTTTTTGTTTCCCATCCCAGATTTCAGATGCTGTAGAATCCCCTGAAAGTTCTTAATGGTTGTCAGGAAATGAGGATCCTACACACTGCAGAAAAGGCTGAGCCTGTTCAAGGTCAAGGATGGTACTAACTAATGTAGCTGATAAGTACTACACGGGATCTCTCCCAGTTTCTAATCTGATATGTTTGTTTAGGTCTGCATGTAAACGTTTTTCTAGGGTCCTACAAAGGAAGCAGACAAGCTTCTTCTTTGTCAATATTCCTGCTAATAAAGCTATTAAGAGTGGAGCTGAGAGAATCTATTTACAGATTTTTTGAATATAGTGATTAATGTTTTTAGAATGGTTTCGTCTGTTATATGAAGAAATTCCTTACAGTCAGTTTACAAAATAAAACTATTCTTTCAATGTCAATGTGGTAATTTCCTTCAGTGGGTAGCAGAAATAAGGTAATAAGACATTCCAATAATTTGTAATTTTGGGGATGAAAACTGGGAAATATTGTTTAGAGAGAGGTGTCTTCTTTTAAAGACGCAAAGAAGTCAATGCTTATAGAGTTCTTGGATACTTCCTAGAATGCCGATCAGTGCCTTACCTGATTGTATTTTCTTCTGTTTACTTACACATCACCAGCAAACCATAGTGCAAGAGACTCCTCAACTGATAAATCAGGCTTTTATCCTTATATCCTTCTTGCAAGATGTCTTACTTAAAAGAAAAAGAAATATTTTCAGGCTCTTCTATATTCACTCCTTGTGAACATAGACCAATTATTTCTGATTTTGATAGCTTGTTTTGGGACCCTGTTTTGGTTTCCTCAGGAAACTTATTCTCTCACTTTTTTCCCTTTAAATGTCATCTGTTTAAAAAAGAAATAAAGAAGAACCCAGTAATATCTAAGGAAATGGTGGTGTTCAAATAATTGTAACTGGGAATAGAAATCTTTGATTTAGACAGCACAGCAGTACAGTCTTCCAGAAGCACAAGCTTTCCTTTAATAAGAAATGACCTGGAGAGTTTCTCATAAGTTTAGTGAGTAGTGTGATAGCCTAGAGATTGGATGCATTGTAGTGTCCTATAAAACCCAGCCTGAAATCCAGAATATTAATGCGGACAGTGAAGCCAGAAGCTTTGCTTAATTCAAATCTGGAAGGTGATCTGCAAAGTACACAGGACTCTGCTGAGTATGCAGAACAGCTCAGTATATCACTAAAACAACATCAGGCAGCTTAATTTGCTGCTCTTCCTATTCAGACAGGCTGCTCGCATCCAGATTCTGTGTGGATACATCTGCAAACCTGCTGTGTTTCTCACCAATCCTAGGTGTGGTCTCAAGAGCTGTATGGATACAGCCAGTGAGCGCTCTGTTATGAAGGTAAGTCCACCAGTTCCATGCCATGGGTACCAAGTGCAGGTTTGGGTTCTATCCAGATCACCCTTGTCAGGACAAAGTTTATTGTCTCTTGTTTTATAGACTTTACTTGTTCTCTAAATGTAGTTGCTATGTTGGCCAAGTTACCATAGTAAATTATTTTTATAAACCTAATTGATTTGCAATGAAACAGATCAATTCATTAAGGATTCTGCACTAAAAACCGTAGCTCGTTATGTGTTCTTGTGGCACATGACATCAGTAGAATGCCACAAGTTAATTACATTCTTAATTACAGCTTTGTATTGAATTAGGGACCTATTATGCATAGAATAATTGAAACCCTGCTGACATCACGTCTGGTAACATCTAATTGTATCCCATGACTTTTTTTCCCTAAACTTTAAATAAAGCCAACCATTTCATTTAGCATGGTTTTAATTAATTGACATGAGAAATGTAATTAGAATGGAGGCAATGGACCAACTATCTTAAAACAATCATTTGGAAATTAATCATATTTTGGGAAACCATTAACAGTTTCCAAACCAGGAGCTTTTCTACTGCGTTTTTTGGAAAAACCTTGAGCAGACACAATTGTGGAAAGGACTGGCTGCTGGAAGAGAAGAAAGATTTGAATGTTTGGAGACATTCGCAGTGCTCTCTCAACCTAAGGGAACTTGATATGCTTGCAGCTTCAGGCATCAGCAACCTAAGAATAGCACAGGAAGAGAACTGAGATCTAACGATTTTCCTGAGCATTGAGAAGGATGGGGCATGGCTGTTTATTGTACCAGGAGAAGAAGAGGTTATTGGTGGCCTAAGGGCTGAGTTCTTTCCCAGTGTTTCTTGACTGGAGTGGAATTACCTGCTACCTGCCAAGAGCAGAGGAGTTTCACCTCAGCATCAATGAGAGTGGGTTGCAAGTTGGACTTGAACTTTGTACCCTTGTTTTCTAATTCCCACCTGTCTATATGGATGTGGCGGAATTTTTTTTGGAAGCTGTTTTGCCATCCCCTAGCCAAAGAGCAGTATTACCGGTAACAGGGAAAGCTTTTATTTCCTCCTTTCTTTTTCTTTCTTTCTGAACTTGTTAGTTCAGTCTTGCCCTTAATATCAAGACTGAGTAGTTAGCTAAGTTAGGCAGGAGCTGGCAGTGGGAAAAGTGATCAGTTAGTGGACCAACATGTTGAGCATCTCTTCTTTTTGACAAAACTCTTGTATGTGATCTTAGACAGAACTCACTGGATTTTTAAGAAGTTACCTGAGAAGGAAATGCTACTGAACAGTATTTTCAGTAACATTTCTGAGGCTGACATCAGAAGCTTTGGGTCTGTCCCTGTTTTTTACTTTCCTTTTGTAGAAGCCTTCAAAGTTGTTCAGTTTTATATTTGGTTTTAGTTTTGTCTTGCTTAATTTTGTTTGTTTTGTTTTGTTTGGAAAAGATTATTATGTTTTTTTTCCATCGGTATTTCTTCATAGAGACAAAGCCTTTCATTTAAATCAACCTGCAACAAAGCTTTAATTCCAGGATGAAGAATAATATCCTTTTGCTGTTTGTGGAAAGATTTATTTGCTTCAGGACTTATGGTTGTTATTTCCTGTGTATGAGCTGAATTAAAAGATCTGACATTTTTCTGTTTGATATCTCTAAAATTAATGTGTGCATATTTAGACCTATCTGTGCATAAACATGTATATGCTTTGTTTATAAATGGAGAGCATATGCAAGGATAAAACTGCTGTGTGAGAGCAGGTTTAAGAGATCTCGCTGTGCTTGGACACAAGCAGAAAAACACTGGGTACATCAACTGAAAACTGGCCGGCAGCCATAGCACATAGAATGGAGGGAACGTTTGCCTAAAAGAGTAGATTGTGTCAGGCGTGACTAAGCAGGAATTTTAGCTAAACTATGTTAGCAAATTGAATGCTTAGAGGAAAACGAGAATGTTCATCGTCTTATCTTTGTTCACTTGAGACTGGGTTTGATTTTTAATATAAAAATCAATGGAGGGGGAAGGAAGTTCTGCAGAGTGTTTCCTGATTTTTAGGAATACTGATATAGATGATTGCTGAATATTTTGCTGTGGCTCTGTTTACATTCCTTCTGAAATATGCATGTCTTTTAATAGCCTTGTAGCTTGTGGAGTACTAAGCTGTCAGGTAGTAAAATACTTTAATTATCCCCCTGCACTAGACAGACCCAGGGAGAGGAAGGATGGGACTGGATGAAAGGAGTGTTCTTCAAGCTTACTTTCTGACAGTCAAAGGAATGATAAACCATAAGTCTTGGCTATTATTATCCTTCCTTTCTCCATGAATGACATTCAAGTGTTGGGGTGTACTTTCTTTGCAGGTCCTGCTCTTATTCTCTGAATCTCCAAGAGTATGGGAATGGCTGCTGCAAAATGATAACTTTGTGGAATAAGTTACCCAGCAGGTCGGATAGCATAGAGCTGAGAGTGGAAGAGATTTTCCTCCCCTTGATGTAGGTCCCTTGTGTGTTTATGACAGACTACAGTGGTATTCTTCTTAATCATCTCTTTCCATTCCTTCAAACTATTTTAATTTCTTCAGAAGTGTGTGATATTTACTTTTTTTTTTTTCCTGTTTGGTCTTGACATCAAAAATACTTTCTTCCTGGTGGAAGTCTTTAGCAGTTAGATAGTGCTAATGCTGAATAAATGAGAAGCCTTATTGCTGTAAGGTTTCTGAGAAGCTGTCTCAATTAATAAACAGGTAGGAAGTTTTGCTGAAATACATGACCCTGCCTACTTGATCTTTGATTTGATGTTGCAGGAGTCAGTTGGTGGGAAACAATATTAGAAACTTTATGCAAAGCCTGCATCTCGGGCTCACGTTTCTGGAAGATGCTCAGCTTGTTTTCTGACGTCAGGAAATGTGTTGTGGGGATGTTGGTTATGCACAAAACATGTTACAGACCCAGAAAATTCATCACCGAGGCAAAATTTGCATCCAGGCTGCTTGCACGGAGTTGATGTTGTGGTAAGCTTTGGGGGACAAAAAAGGGGACTGATAGCCTAAACCAGTGAATTTAGTAAACTTAATTATTCTTGACGTGTGATTTCTGGAGGCTGTAGGAGTGGGCACGTGGAATGAAGTGACAATAATAAGCAACCGTCTTTCTTCTCATATCTCCCCAGATTTGCTTAAGCCATCCATTTTTCAATGATAATACTAGATGAAGTATGAGTTTGGACAGCAGCCAGGTGTCAGCACATGGCAGAAGGTTTTAATTCTGCTTTTAGAAACTAGATAAGTGGTATGCCTAATACAAGCTAATATAGGCACAACCTCCTTTCTCAGCTGGGCAGCTGGAGAATGAAGATGATCATGGCACTGCCATGTTGTATCGTCTTGTGTTAGAGCTTGTTAAAGCTCTAATTATTACAGCTGTCTCCGTAATATGTTGTCTCAGTTTTATAACATCTATTTGATTATATGCAATGACAGAGTAACTAGATAGCATTAATTCCCTGTGAAGCTTTTTGTCTCTTATGTATGTTGTTTTCCAGTTGTATTCTGAGTTTGACACTGCTCAGGATTCATAACTGCTGTTGTCCTTTTCCATCCTGCCTCCCAATTTCTACATGGAAAGCTGTGTTTTTGAGTAATCATCAAGTCATGCATTTAGCTGCTTCTTCTTTGAGATTCCCTAATTTCTTCAGATGTATTGTAGCAGCAAAATGTGCTGTAGCTTGTGGCCAGGACAAGCTGATTATGCTGTAGTATATGCGTTTCGATGGCCAGTGAAGACATCTGGTTTTAGTAAAGAAATTCAACCCAAAACACCTCTGAAAGCTCAAATGGACTGAAATTAGTGTTTTTAACATTAAATGTAGTAGTGCTTTTTAACCTTCTTTCTCATTCTCTACAGATTCTAACTCTTGCCACTCTTGAAATCTATGCTTGAATTCATATGTAACTCTCTGTAGTGTAGAGGAAAGACTGCTTTGTTTTATTTTACAGCTTCTAAATTTTTTTTAAAAGTGGGATTTACTCTAAGTAGTTTTAGAGAAATCAGTGAAAAGAAAGTGACCATTTTTTTCCCTTTATGAAACTCCCTCTGTTGCAGAACGTGTTTATTTCTCCACTACAATCTGCCAATTACAGATGAGCTAGTCATTTGAAACATTTTGGCATTGAGAAATTTTAGAAACTAGGTCTGGATCTGCACAGGATAGTGACTGTTTCGAATGGGTCAGAAAATTTGATCTCAAAGGTCTATTGCAATGCTGTATGGGTGCACATAAATCCATGCTGCACTTCTCACCGAGTTAGTTGACAGAATAGAGGACAAAGCTGTGCCAGCACACTTGGAAGTGGTCTCAGTGAGTCCTTTGCCAGGCTGCTGTTTGCCAGCTGAATTTAGTATTCTCATTCCTCTGATCAATGAATAGATTTTTATTTTTTTTCCTCAGATTCTCCTTTTTTTTTTTTTTTCAGTTTCCTCTCCAGCTTTTGTTTGTTTGGTTTTTTGTTGTTGTACTGTGGAAGATGAAATCTATCACAGGGGCTTAGATTTATTAATTGCTGCCTGAATTGCTTTGCGTGATGTCAGGGCAGGAGAGGACCTGATTGTATCCTTAGAACTAGCTTCACAGAAAGGCTTTGGATAATTCCATAGATCTTTTTTTTTTTTAAGATGTTAGGTTGGCTTAAATGATTAGCGTGAAAGCTTCAGAGAAGACTAAATATTTAAGGCACTATTCTGCCCTTACTTGGACACATGCATATCTCTGGATTTTCATGTTTGAATGAAAAAGCAGTTCTGCCTCTCTCTCTTTGACTCCTTTCCTTTTTTTTCCTCTCCGGCATTCAGATTGCACAGAGCTGGAATTCTCTCTTCCAGTATCTAGGGAATTACCACCAGGTACATGGGGACAGGAGAAGGCAGTGTGCAAGGGGGAGGAGGAAATCCAAGCCATGTGTAGCACGTAATTCCCTGTTCATCACTGGTTGTCTCATGGATAGCCCTGAAGTAGCAGATGCCTTCACCTCTAGCTCAGAACTGGAACTTTGCTACTTCACTTCATCTTGCTAACCCTCTCTGCTGGAGATCATCGTATCTCCATTCCATTCCTCTCCTCCTGGCAGAATCTGTTTTCTCCTCTTCCATATTCCCTGTATGAGCTGCCAGTTAAAATTCCCCCTTTTTTTCTGGGTGTACCTGCAGTAGTGGTGGTAACCTCATAGACTGAGAAAACACTTTAATGCGCAGTGATCCTTCCTGTAGCTGAGCATGGGACAGCTTTGCGTGGGGCAAAGAGGCGAAGACCAGAGAAACAAAGAAAGGAGTCTGATCTCACACTGCAGAGATATGCCACCCAGTGAAGGTCAAAATTTACATGATAGTTAAAATCATTTAGTAGCTGCTTACCGAAACTTGGGTGTAGATGGATGGCTCTTTTGCTTGCATGTGACATAGTAACAGTTGTGTGGGGAACGGAGATTTTTATCTTTATGTCTACCTACCACTGATTCATAAACTACACTTCTACTCAGTTTAGTCTGTGTACTTGATCACCTGCCAGTTTCTTCTAATTCTTTACTAGGTGTGTGACTTACAGGGTAAGCTATGAGAAGAGGATCAGCGTAGTGTTTGTTGGGCCTTTGAAAATATAGCATTGATACTGGTAGTCATTTCTGTTGGACTGGGCTACCAGCATATAAAGATATCAGTTCCTGGTAAAAGTGTTTCAGCACTGTGTCTTTAAAAATGACTGCTGTGTGCTATTCTTACTGTGATGCCATTTGTGACAGTGGTGTAATTAGGAACTGTTCAGTCAAGATGAGAAGCTCACTCAGTCTGGGTTTTACTTTTTACAGTCCCAGGTGTAATGCATTTGTTAGTGAAGCCTGAATTCAGTGTAAGAAGGGCTGACTTGGTCTACTGTGTTTCATGGGAGTATTTCTTTAGTGAGTGCTTTTCACAGTTATGTGTGTGGCTAAGATATGGGGTTTGTCTGTGCTAAGTGGATTCTAGTTATTCCCCTGACTTTCAACTCTTTTCAGAAGTTTGTGTATCAAGGAACATACTTTGATGTGGTTCTGAGGAAAGTCTATGGTCCTTGGGTTTCAAGACCTTTACTGTAGGAAGATATTAGGGTACCCAGGCAGCTTGCCAGCATGGCTGGGCTGGGTAACACAGCTGACAAATGCCGTGCGTCCCAGACAAGGTGTTAGTTATTGTTGTTGAAGATTTAATTTGTCAACGGATATATTTTACTTACTGGCTCTTTCAAGTGGTGGCTCAGAAGGGTGAGGATGTTGACTGGATTACTTCAGGCTAAGTGCACCATTAGTAGCCAAACAGTACAGCTCTTTGCCTTTTGCCTCGCAACCAGCCCTTCCTGAGGAGTGTTTTCATGCCATGTGGCCAGGGCTTGGTATCCTGCTAGGTTTGCAAATGTGATCTAGAGAGAGACAGAGTATCTACCTTTCACCAAGTTGTTGAGTACACAAAGCCCTTAGAAGAGCACTCCTGGGCTTGTTTAGAAGGGCTATGTTGGGCATACTCAGTAGTCAGAGAATCAACCATTCAGATACTTTCATTCAGCTGTGGAACTGATGTGTGATGTGATATGGCCAGATACATGCTGCAGGATGTTGTCTGGGAGGATTCTCTCAAATGTCACTTGCAAGAAAATTGCTGTAATAACTTAAGTTCTGAGACAGGATACAAAATCAGCATCTAGTTTGCACCGTGTTCTGTTATGTCCTCTGTCTGGCCACAGCAGGCAAACAAGTGCCCTTGTTTGCAGTTGGATAACAGGGTATGCTGATTGTTGAGGGCATGCAGGGTGCTCTACCTCAGAAAAGCTTGGAGGACTTTTTTTTAGCTTTGAAGGACACAGCATTCTCTGTGATGATTCACTACTTATGCCAATTTGTAGTTGAAAGGTGGGCTCTCTTCACTGCATTAAATTGATGGCTCTGAAGAAAGCAAATTTAAGTGTTTTTTTAAATCCTTTTTTCTTAAGTGCATTGCATTTCTCCCAACTGCAGAAAGTGAATCTGACTGCTTCAGTTGTTCCTTTATGGAATTCATTTATGTTCACTCACAGTAACTGAGGAAGTGATGTTTTTTGTTATACTTTCAGAATGACTTATAAGGCCCCTCTTGATGTTTTATGAAATGGAATCATGTTATTCAGGAGAAGGAGGGAAGAGGAAAAATATTTTAAGGCTTCTCCTTCCCCCTGCCTGAGTTAAACACTTGGGTTTTTTGTATCATTCTTGTGCAATTAGATATTTACTGCTGCTTAATAAAATCACTTGGAATATATGAGCAAGCTGGCCAATAGTAGAGCTTGTGAAGTTGATAATGAGTCTGTAGAGCTTTGGAGTTGATACCGAAAGGATAGTGAGCTCTGAGAGGACTCTGACCTCAGGAATCCTGGATCCAGAGAGGGCCAGAAAGGCACTTGGTCTTGGGGGTGAGAGGCTAGATTCAGATGATACTTTTGGAGTAAGAGTTATTATCATCTGACTGTTCCTAACCTGATACTTGAAAATGAAGTAAAACCTAAGCTGAAAATTGAGTAAGTGTGGTTTAGGTGTTGCATTGGAGTGGGGAAATGTGCTATAGGAGTCACTGTTACCATAGAATCATTGAATGTGTTGGCTTGGAAGGGACCTGTAAAGGTCATCTAGTCCAACCCCTCTGCAGTGAGCAGGGACATCTTTAACTAGATCAGGTTGCTCAGAGCCCCATCTCTCCCTTTTGTAAGAGGATGAGGCTTCATCTTTCTTTACTATAATCAAGATACATTAGGGCAGAGAAACAAGGACATTGCATGGCAGGGGGATTAGAACTAGATGATCCTTAAGGTCCCTTCCAACTCAAACCATTCTATGATTAATTTAGCTGTTTACTTTTTTGGTGCTAAAAATAGATTCTCAGACTGTGTTCTTGACTATTTTCTTTGCTCCTTCCCTTTCTGCAAAAAAAACCCCACAACTTTGTGTATATATAGTGTGTGAGCATATTCAAAACAATGCATGTGTGTAAATAAACATGTTGAAATATTTTGGTGAACTGTTTCTCTGTCTGTGTTCAGCATGCGTAAGTGTGTGCATTGAAAGGTGGCAGGACTGTTACTTCAGGTTTGTTTTCTGAAAGCTGGTGTATAACCAGTAGCCATGAAGAATTGGAAGGTTGCTTTTAAACTCAATGACAGATTGCCAGGGGAACGAGGGCTATAAAGCCATTCATTTGACTGTCCTCTGGGGAGAGTCAGCCATCCATCCAGCTGAGTCAGCTATAGCAGTGAGGCAGGGGAAACCTTCCAGCTAGCCAGCCATTTAGAAAATGTGCTAGCTGCTTCTGGGGATTAATTTAGTTAATCAGATTAGTTTAGCAAGTGTCAAGAAGAGAACTGACCAAGTGGCTGCTAGATAAAGTAGCCCATGTAAAAGAGAAACAATCAGTGACAACAAGTATAATAACTAGATTTTTCTACTAATATGTCATTTCAAATTATAAACACTGAGCATCATATTTCTTTATTCCTGTGTGGTCATGCCTTCATGGAAGGGATTTCAGTCCACTTCTTTCTAGCTCCTCCCATATCACTTCCTTCCAGACTGTTTTCTGTGCTGGTAACCTTCTACCATTAAGCAGCCTTCTTTAAAGACTCATGAGCTTGGAGAAAACTCATGATGCTTCCACATGTGAATCATGGAAACACCTCTATTTGTTATCACTATTTCTTTTTTATCCTGCTTTTGTCAATGAGGATCCTTTACAGTTGATGGGGAGCAGGAGGTGGGTAAGAATTTGCAAGGTAAAGAGAGCGTCACTCAGAAATGGGCTTATGAGCTTTCTGGAAGCCTAATTGCAAAACCAGGGTTCCCAGCAGCATCAGAACCATGTTACATTTCTTCTCAGAAGGAAATTGAGAACAAGGGATGTAAGCTGTTGAGACGCTGCCTTGTTTATCAGTATCTTCTGTAAAATCTTGTGTATAATTAAAATGTTGTGAAAGTTTAGCTGGAGGAAAACTATGGTATCTCTCTTAATATTGAAGATGCCCTTTGACTTACACCAGTTGAGAATCTGATGTTATATAAAAGGCATTCGTACAGTTATGCTTTCTATTCTTGGTGACTTGAACCTGTTTTCAGTAAAAACTCCTCAAATGTATCCTAACTTGCAAAATGAGATTGCACTGTTCTTCATCAGTGTTCTTCATTCCATATTTTAACATGCGAGCTTCAGCAGAAATCAATTTGGAATGCTATATCTGTAGCAAGTATTTTGAAATTGTTTTATTCGTACTAAGGAAGCTTTCCTTTTCCCCCAGGATCTTTGGGTTGTTTTACTTTCAAATATTTGCTTATTTTGTGACATCTTCATTACCTTCATTCTGTAGGAGACTAATTGCATGAGCTCGCATATTTTGTGTCTTGAGGAATTAGCCATTAAATAGCATTCAAAATCTTGCTTGATTGATTACATGTAACTGTCTGAATTGCAACAGTAATTCAATGTAACAGTCATTGCCTATGAGTAACAAAGGAATTTATCCTCCTAATAAAACATCATTGTACGCTCCCTGAGAGAAAATATTAAATTCATTTTTGTTACTCTGTATTTTTATATCTTAATTTTGTTCCAATTCCTTTTAAAAAATATTCAGTCACATCTCTTCATGAAGATGACTTTGAAATTCTTTGCAGTGGAAAAAAATCAAGACAAAGAACTGCCAAACAGAAGTTGTGTTCTGTGAATGTAAATAGGTTCTGCACCATAATTAGTGATTTTCTTGGGCTGGACTGGAGGCCCTGTATTTTCATGGGAAAATCCGTTTGATGTGTACCATCCCTAATTTCTGTGGTACTGAATAACCAGGCTCTAATTCTGTTGTAATGAACCATGTGTTAATGCTACAGCCTTCTGTCCAGCCAGAAGCCAAAGCACCATGTCTGACTTTGTAATGAATCTTGCAGTTGTCTTGTTGACTCCATGGGTAGGCTTTTGTTCCAAATCTGTCCTCAAATATTGCTAGTTTTCATTGAAACGTACAAAGCATCCTACAGTTGTGCTTGAGTTTACTCAATTTGCTAACTTTCCTGGAAAGCATGAATACTTCATATGCTTTAGGGAAATATTTTTCTTGTTAATTTTGGAACAGTGGGTTTAAACAGTATAACCCACTAGAACTGTTTCTATTTTATAGTTTAGTTTTTGTTTCTGAGGTTTTTTTCTTATTTTTTTTTTAAGCTATGAGTAACATGTAGAACAAGCCCAGAGATGAGAATTTGCTCTGTATCTAGGTGGATAGATTTATTCTTGCATCCACCAGTTTCATGATAGATCATTTAACAATGAGCACATGAGCACTCATTTCTGTGTTCTGATCAGTAACTTTTCCATGGTGGTTTTGTGTTGTTTTTTTTTTTTCTTCAAATTGTTTTAGTTTATGCCACCAAGTTGGGTTTATTTTTTATTTTTACTTCATTTTAGTCTTAGTTTAAAACTTCCAAACAGAACACATGGTTTTGTGTGGGTCCAAGTTAGACCCAGGAGGTTACTAACTGAGTTCAGAGGCTGCTTGGTACTGAGAGTGACTTATTCAAATCCTAATCAAATGTGCAGAGCCTAAGCAAATGAAATCCCTCCCTCTGCTGTGTGAAAAACATGAGAGACCAATTTTGTTGTGCTTATATGTGGCAGTGAGTCCTACAGTGGCCAGAGCAATGTTCTTCAAGCACATGGTGCAGTACCACAGAGATGACCATCCTCGTGACTGCGAGAGACCTGACATGCACTCACATCCAGAGCTTTGGGAATGTTGGTTACAAACTGAAGCAAAAGCTATCGTCAGTTGTGTGGAAGCATTATTGGTGGCTCCCGCAGGATGCACATAAAAAATATGCAAGTGTAAATTCATATCCATTGTAAATATTGGCCTATGAGGTAGGTTTCCTCTGAGTTTTGTTGATTTTCAGGCATGTGTATAGCACTGTTGGTTTACATATAGAGAGTCTAACCCGATTCAAGTGAGCACTTGTATTCTTTGTCTGCACAGCTTCTACCCATTAGCATAGTTGTTACTCCTGAGAGTATGTGTTCATTCATTGCATCTCAGTGTGGCAGTCAAAGAATTAATTACTCTGAGAAGGGACAGGCCTCTTCTAAAGAGTTTCACAACTTCAGCTTTTAATGGATCTCTCTCCCCTGCTGAGGCTGCACCGCAGCTTGTCAAAGCATTCGAGGCGACTCCACGGGTCAGTGGCTCCCAATGGAGAGACAGTGTTAGAGGAACCGTGACACTGGTTCCTAAGGCTGATTTACTGGGAGTTGGGGGGGGAGTGAGGGAACAGGGAAAAGGGAAATTGTAAGCCCTTGAGTCATTGTGCCCAGGAAACACATTCTGAAATTCTGTTTAAGAAAAAAAAAAAAAAGTACTTTATTTGAGCGTGTTACTTGCACGCTAAAGCGCTAACCTCACTGGTTGCTTCTGAAACCGATTGCCTAAATGGTCTGCCTGTGATGCCACTGGATGTTTGTTTCATTATCTAATGTCACTTATCGATTTTCATTAAAAACATGTCAGCATTGATTTTTCTAAAGCACCCTCGGAAATGCATTCTGACCCTTTTTTATGTTGAATCCACTGCAGAGTCTCCCACTGAATCAGTCTAAAGCAGGATTATTTTCTGACTAAGAAATGTTGATTAAATATTTTGATGTATGAGTTGTTAAGACTGCTTTAAGAACAAAGCATGCCACGGGGAAATGAACTGAGACAAGGGAAAAGCTCAAAGAGAGGATGCTATAAAACAGGCACTTTGTTCATTCATGCATTGTTATTTAAAGCTAGTGATGTAAATCAGTTGAGGATCTGGTCCTATGTATTGCCATCAGTTCACAAACCAGATTGTATTGACATGATGCTGGTATGAGAAAGGATGTGTTATTTTTAAACATAGCTAAATCAAAGTACAGACAAGTATTATTTCTTCTCTTGCCTCCTTACCATGAGTTTTCAGGGAGCCTGGCATATTTGTTCCTTAAGTTTTAAAATGCTGACAAGTACAGAACATAAGTTGATCAGTTTTCTGTCGTATGCCTGTGCTGTTTTTCTGCTCTCCTGTGACTTGTTATGCTTATTTTTCATATATGAAAAATCAGGATTTGGTCATGAATTATGTGCAATGACGTGTGAATGATGTTCTGTGGACCTTTAGAGTGACTCTAATACAGTTGCCTGTGGATGCAAGACGCTGAGCTTGCTGCTCCAAGACTTGTGCTTGTATTCCTGCATTAGTTAACACTAGGACTTCACAGAATTGACACTTGGCTGGAGTTCAGTGACTGGAAAGTTCTGGTACTGGTGAATTGGCTATTGAATTTGAAGCCCTAGCCTGATTTGGAGAGTAGTGGGCTGCAGAAGTCTGAATACGTGACTGAAAACCAGAAAAGGCTTTTAAACCCAGCTAGATTTTGAGGAAGTAATCCCTTACTTGGTTTTCCTCTAGATGCCTGTATTTTCTAGCAGAAAACATAGTTATAGATTTCTGTATAGCAGATTCTAGTCTCTCAAAGAGGGAACACACTGCATTTGGTAGGTAATTACTAGCCTTGGTTGCCTGTTTGGGTTCCAAGACTTATGAAGAGAAATCTAGCATCCAGTTTGTGGTGGAAAATTAATTTGAGGTGTATATCTACTATTGCATCTCACATCTTGTGCTGCAAATGATTCATATGAGAATGTGTTACTTGAATCTAGTAATGTGGCAAAACCTGTTAATGTAGAGCAGATGGAAACAGCTCTTGTGTTGTGGGAATAAAACCCTGACTTCTGCTTAGTGAGCAAAGTGCTTCAACGTAATTTATGGGAAGAAGTAGTATCATCGATAGAAAGGAATATTCAAAAAGTCAGTATGGATGAAGAACTCAGTGCATGGAAGTCTCCAACTCCATGAGGTTCTTACTCTGTCCTGTTTGTGTGCTTTTTAGAAAACAATACTGACCATGTGTGAGCTGCATCAACTGCCTTACAAAGCTGTGGAGTGTGAAGTTTGTGATTTTCCGTCTGGGGTGAGCATGACAGAAGGTTGTACCATAGTGTCTTCTGCAGTAGTTCTTGACTGATCACATATATCCTGAGGGGAAAAAATCTTTGAGTGCCTTTCCATGTGCACCTCAGTGGATGGTTTTGAAACCTCTCTGCACTGAGGCCATGTGTGCTTTGTCTTTTCTTCCTGTTGTCTGTGTGTACTGTGTTTTGTTCTTCTTCCCATTGCCTTTACATTCCTCAGCATATGTCCTTAAACTGTGTGCCTTTTCTTTGTTGCTCTTTTAAACTGTGTTCATTTTAATGCTTACTGCTATTAATACTTAATGTTCTGCAGCACAGTAGATTTTTAGGATAGACATCCTTTCAAATACTTGCTGGATTCCCCAAGGTTTTGAGAAAGCATCTTTTTATGTGGGACCAGCTGACACGTACAGTGCAGCTCAAACCCCGCTGACATCCTCCACCTCTGGCAGGTATGTAGGTCTCTAAAGGCAACTAGTGTGCTCCAGCTCCCCTGCGTAATAGAATTGCTTGCTCCTACAATAGCACCAACTTCTTGCCTCTTCATGGCACAGCCTTCCTGTAAACTTAGCTATTGTTCCACAAAGCTGGGATAGAGGAGCAGATGAGGGGTCCATCAAATACGGTGTGTGAGCTCTGGAGGTAGCCTTTTTCAAATGTCTCAGAGGAATGCAGAAGGAACCCCCTAACGTGCCTGGCCAATTGTGCAACTTTATACGATTGCGCTGGAGGGAGGGGACTGGATTTCTTCCTGACCCCCACCTGTCAGTCAGCTTAGCCCTGAAGGATAAGCTGATCTTTTGAAGTCAAGGCTTAAAATTGTTGAGCCTGGAGGGCATTTCTAATAGATTACTGGGTTAGCAAGGAAAAGCAGTGGTGCTGTGTATGCTATCAGTTATGCTTTGATCAGATATTGTAGCGTTGTGCACACGTGAATTTAATAGCTACTACTTAATGCTTGCCTACACTGTCCATATTACTAAATTAGAACCAGAGAGTGTCTGTGATACAGTCCCCTCCTGGAGCAGACAGACCGGAGAGCTTTTTCCATGGGTCGTGTTTGCTGGTGAAACAATGAAGGAGTAATGCATGCACTCTGGCTTTCCCTGTGTGTCTCTCCATGTGTGTGTCTGTGTGTGTGTGTTTCAGTGCTATTGAAATACAAATTACAAAAGCAGAAACTGGTACAAACCTACTCAGAGCACTGCACTGAAAATACAACTTCTGAAGGGGAAACACCTTCTTCACCCCTCAAACAACCGTACCATAAGTTTTCTCCCTCTTTTGGTTTTACTGCTGCTCTAAAAAGCCCAGGCCTGCTTTAAAAACCTGAAACTTTCTCTTACAATGACCAGGGCTGAGCTTTGAGACACTGCCACAGCTCATTGTCTGTGGAAGAACCCTTGCTGGGAAGGCTGTGATTTATATCAGCCTGCCTGTCACAGGGTGAAAGGAATGCCCGGTTTTTCATTTTGATCAAATGTTAGGTTTGAAAACCACCCACTGCTGTAAACTCAGTTGGAGTGGAGAGATGAGATGGAGCACATTGCATGCTTTGTTGCTGAGATAGTGTTTTAAGGCTGGCTGAATCTGTTTCCCATTGCTGAGTGCAAGGAGGAAAGGTGTGGATTTAAAAAAGGGAAAACTAAACTGAGTGGGTTTAGGGGGAGTGCTGTTGTTGGGGTTTTTTTTCCCTACTTTCAGTGAAATGGAAAATGGGGTGAGGGAAGTTCAAGAATATACTCTCTTTAGTAAAGACACTAAAAGTGACACTAAAAGTAATTAATTTGGAGCCTGAGTAGACGAACCTGTACAGAAAGTGGGAGTGGATTTTCCCGAGGGAATTTAGCACAGATAATCACCTGGTTTCTAGGGAAAGCTGATGGACCTGCCCTTATGCCTAAAACTGGAGGGGGGATGACACCAAAATAATTTTTCTCTGTAATTGAATTTATTTTCTTTCATCAGATTTCTTCATTTCTCACCATCCCCTCTTT
>NW_009710963.1:165086-226684 GCF_000703405.1 Apaloderma vittatum | reverse complement strand
GCAGCTTTCACATGGACTTTCTTTTTTGAAAGGATGAGTGCTGCTACAGTTCTAGACCCACAATATTCTTTCTATTTAAAACGCACAATGGTTTCTGTGGCTTTTTAAAATCTTGACTGTATTGGCAGCATCACATAGGAGTTCCCCTGGTTTTGAGTTTCATCACAAATTTCCAACTTGGACTACACTTACCGAATGAAGCATCTGATCTGAGTTAATGGCTTTGAATTTAAATGACACTGAGTTTCTGATCTTGCTTAGTTCTCGTTTTGGCTGAGTTTCTTGATGTATAATAACCTTTTCTTTCCTCATTAATAGTACTTTTGTTTACTTTGTCCTAAAATGAACAATTAAAAATTAAAATCTGAGATTCTAATTACAGAGTTTGGAGCAGTTCTTCCTAAGATTATATTAAATAAAACCTATAATAATTACCTATGGACTCGGGGGTTAAGAACATAAGGAATTCTGTGCTGTTGAGCTTGTCTGTAGGCTCACGACCATGATCTTCAGTTAGTCTGTATGATGCCAGTGAAAAATATTTATGAGCAATGGATTCACTCCTATGAGTAAGAAAACTTTGTATCTTACTTACCTCTGCTGGCATTACATTTTCAAATGTAAAATTAGAAGATGTAGATAATGCCCCTGCTCTGCCATCACAAGCTGTGTAACCTTGGGTAAATCATGTCTGTGTTCACCTGATACAAGAAGGGATAATATAGTCTCTTAGGGGTGCTTTGAAACTAAGCACGTTCAAGATTAGAATATTGTGGTGACAGTGGCGAAAAAATACCCAGTGTACTTTAACCAGTCTATTTGATCAGTCCTTCAGGTCAGAGCAGATTTAAAGGCCATCTGTGGTATGACTCCATTGACTTACATGAATCACATTTGATCCCGGTTTATGTATTTGTGTGGTCTGACCCCTTTGAATTCTCTGGTCAAGTTATGTTGGGAAGGGAGAGAAGCACAGAGGTTCTCCCTGATTTTGATGTGTTTGTCTTTAAACAGAAGACTTTTGTTTTGCAGTTTTTATCACGGTTTTAGGGACATGAGAGGAAAGCAAAAATGTGCCTTTCAAATTAAAATATACAGCACCTCTGAATATTTTTAAGGTGGTTAATGTAGGAGTTATAAAGTAAATGATTTTTTTTCTTTCCCCCACCATGATATAATATACTCGCACGACAGAGCTGCTGAACTAGAACTCTATTTTATGAACACATTTTTAAAACCTTCTTTTTATCCTTAGATCATACCTTTCTTGGTTTTATATTTCCAGGCATAAGGGGTGAATTATCTTGTGGCCGCGTAATTCTGGTTCTAGCTGGGAATGACCAGAAGGACTGTCTGATTGCAGTACCAACCGGTGCTCTGCAGAGGTGGTTTGCAAATGTAGAAAGAAATCCAGGATCTATTTCATCAAGGCATCAAAAGTTGAGTTTTTGAACATCACACTACTACTAATTCCCAGCTGGAAAGTGTTAACTGCAGCCATTGCTGTTAGAAATGGCAAACGTCAGGTAACATTGCACTGTGGCGCTGGAAATGATTCTCAGGCTTCTGTTACAGCTCTCATTCTTCAAATGTACATCTTGTATTTATCCTCATAAGGTTCAGATCTACATTTCTTGCTTTCTGGTATTAACTTTGTGCTTGTTTGATTTAACATATAACTTACTTGGAGGCAGAGTACTAAATGCCAGTGTTTTGGAGTTGGGTGGGGTTTTTTATTGTTTTTGTCAAAGATGTAGATTTAAGATAACATTTGGTTCTTCTCTGTTTCCATGATATGCCTGTACCTCTGGTATCAAAGCTGGGTTGAGCTCCGGCAGGTATGCACGTTATCTGTCTGAAACCGTATTGTGGATGAAGATTTTAGAGTTTGAATTTATAGCCTCTTAATTTAAACAGCTCTCCAGAAAACACTACAAGGCTTGTGTCGGTGAGAATTCTCTTGAGAGTAGGAGCAAAGGCCGTGTAAGTACAGGTTGAAGTGCGTTTCTGAGTAGGAATGCTGTTAGAACTCTCTCCCCAGCTCCTGTAATAAAAATTTGCACAGTGTATCTTGGTTAGCCATCAGTAAGAGGAATCTTTGGTAAAAAGACGTTATCAAATGAAAAACACAGTACAAGTTCATTTATAATACTCTTTATTAAGTAAAATAAATTAGAAACATAGCATTTTGCATTTTACTATGTGTTCATATTGCTATGTTTCTCTCATTTAGTTCTACCATAACTTATCATCTCATTTGTTTTATCTATGGACTTTCCAAAAGATATGTGAAACTATTCACAGCAAAAATGGAAAAAAGGAAAAATATTCGAATTAATGTGATAGAATATTTATTATAAGCTCAAGACTAGATTATTGCTTACTATTAATATACCTACATCTAGTATCAAGGAATCAGATATATGTTAAAATATAAATAACTATAGCAGGATAAGTGGGTACCTATGACTCATGAGAAGGAAAATTGTCTGAACTTATTACTATTGTCTCTGACTAAATAGCTGGTGTAAATTAAGGAGTCCTTTGTACCAGTTATATTGGGCCCTGGAACTTTGGGGACCACAGTGTTTCACAAAAGTGCTGACACCACAGTCCTGATGGGGAGAGATCTGAAAATAGCTGGAAGGGTCAGCTCTGATCTCTCTTGTGAGACTGGAATTTGTTCAGGAGAGTTCTTCTCTGTGATGTCCCCTCCCACACCTAAGTTTTGTTGCATTTGTTGTGTTGATCCATTGTACAGAACAGAAAAGGAGTGTTTCTGAAACATGCACAGGCTGAAGAGATTGGGGGAAAGAAGGTAAACTCTTCTTAATCCCTGTTTGTACAAATAATTCACAGATTAAGGATTTCAGGCCAGAAAAAAGTCTGAAATGTAGGGCCCCCATGTGGGATTCATACAGAGCAGCTGAACAAAATGCTTCATTTCAAAATGGCACTGCTTCCTTCTCTGTTCTCAGGGAGATGATGAAGAAAAAACGACGACGACTTTGCAGCTGATTAATCACTGGGAAAAAGTAATTGCTTGTGGTGTGTTTTGGATCGTTATTCAAGGACTTTCAGACAGAAATAAACTGGGGAACTACAATAGTAGCTTTCTTTAATTATTTTTCTGTGCTCAGCCCTACTTCATGTATTGAGCAAACCATTTCTCTTCTTCCAATTTATAGTCAATGATCTCTGGGGCACCAATTCACAGTATCCTGCGGAGTTTATTCTAGAAGCTGACTTGATGAGAGCATATTTACATCATTAAAAGAGGCTGTTTTTTATGGAATTATTTCAGACTCCAATATTGTAGCTAAGTTTTTATAGCCTACTTAAATGTCTATATCTGCTTGAAAAATATTTTGAGATAGATCTTTACCATGTGTCAATTGGCACAGCTTCTCCAGAGTTAAAAGAGACTGAGCTGATTTACACCCGCTGAAGTTTGGACCCCTTTGATTTTTCTTTTCTCTTCCATGTGGATAATGCACTGAGAAAGAAGACAACCCTCTTTAATCTGTGGAGAATTTAGACACTAATCAAACGCTAAAGAGGCACCATGCCGAGACTGAGAGCTAAAATCCTAAGGATGAAATCAAGTAATTGCTTTATCTCTTTCTTTTCAGACATCTAGAGAAATGCTTAAAGGCAAAACTAAAAGTAAATGAATGAATCTAGCGAAGTGGATTTAGCTGCGAATGGATGTATTAAACTTCCACTGAAAGTAGCAGCAAATAGAAGAGTTTCAAGAAAAGTTTCGGGTTTGGATTTTAGATCCAAATGAAGAATTTAAATACTTTCAAGCCCACTTGTCTAAAGCACCACATTAACAGTGATATGGCAAAATCAAGTGAGATTAGAAATAGAAAGGTTAAAAAAGAATCCTGTCTGTACTTCAGATTCTTTATTTATAGCAAGGAGACTCCTTGTGTCTCAGTTGCTTATTCAGTATGTGGAAAAATCAGACATCAACTGCAAATTAGTGAGTTTATACTCTGGTCTGAATTGTGCTTAAACCCTAGAGGCCCGACTTTCAAAAGAGCTTAGCTCTCAAGTGAATATGGAAAGAAATGACCAGATTTCTAGAGCCCTGTAGGTTCAATTTCAGAATTAGTGCGTCTGGATGCTTGTTGCCACTAGACTCCAAGAGTAGTAAGACAAGTTAATGCCTGCAAGATTGCACCCTGGATGCGTTGTAATTTTAATTTTGGTCCTTGAGAAGGGCAATTAGCTCATAGAGACCTAGTGACAGCTCATCTGCACTTTAATTAGCCAGAGATGGGACCATATTTAGTACAGGAGCCATACGAAAATGCCACTCACATTTCACTTTAAGTGTCTGTGTCAAAGACACCATCACCCAGGAATGAACTGCTGCTATTAAATTTCATAAACAATTATTTGAAATAAAGAGTTGTCATAGAAGTAGACTTAAGCAGCATTTTAATGTAGTAGCAAAGGGCACCGTTGTGTGCCGGACAGCGTTACAGAACTCCCCTTCAGACAGAAAGAAAAGGCCATCCCATTTTGGTTGTACTCACCTGAGTGGCCAGCTGTTACGTATGTGTGATTTATTTCTTCCTTCTGGAGGTTAGAGAGATCTCATCTGTGAGATCTTAAGGCAGCCAGATCTTTCCTGGCATCTGCCCTGGAAACACGTGCAAAGTATGTGTATCAGTTCTGGCTGGTTGTGTAAGTTATTTCTGGTACTGAATTGATTTTCAACAGTAAAGAAATTTGGCAGGAGAAGAGTAATAAATTCAAAACAATGGATGTCATGGCCAAACTGAAAGAGTATTTACATTTTCTTTTCCATAGCCACTTTTTAAACTGTATGACTTAAGGGCACTATTAGGTTGTATACTTCTCTGGCTTGACTAGGAGATCTGAGTGCTATAAACACTAACTAGTTAGATACTGGAACTGCATGCAGCTTTTCCCCTTATGTACTTGTCTTCCTGCTTTAAACATTCCCTCTTCAGTGATGAGCCGCTAGAGCAGTCAGCCAGCCCACGGGGAGTCTCTACAGGCACTGCTGCTCATTTTTAAAGGGAGGACTAGAGAGCTTTGAGTGATGGAAGCTGCTTTGTGAGGAAAGAGAAGGATATCTGGTCAGCGCAGAGAAGTGGCCCGAATGCAGTGCCTGGAAGCAGTAGTCGTTGTGTATCAGATGCATCATCTCTGTGGCTTTCGCTGGTCTTATTGCAGTGTGTCTATGTCTTCTACTGGAGAACACGGAACTGGACACAGCAATGCAGGTTTGGTCTCACTGGTGCTGAGGATTGCCTCCTTCAACCTGCTTTGGTGAGATCAAGGAGGAAAATCACTTTGACCCTCATCCCTAGAGCTCTGTGTTCACACTTGTTATGTTCCAGGTCTCCACTAGCAGTGGGTGCCGATGTGAAGGGGCAGCACAGGGTCATAGTCTGAGGGCTAAAGAGGCATCAGCAGTTCTTCCACAATGTGGAACTTAGCGAGCAGATCAGGTTGGCAAACACGACCCTTCTTCTATGTAATTTTGAATAAGTATTCAGTATTATGTTCTGTAGCATGTGTGCAACCATATTAAAAATAATAATTTCATTTTTATATGGGTAGTACCTGTCTTACTGTGTTTATTCAGCTGTTATGAGGTTCCCAGTGGATTCTAATATTTTCCTTTGGGTTTTTCTAGAGCAGATCTAGGGGTTCCTAAACCATGCTAGGTGTGATTTCATTAAGTAATAAAGGGCAGGTGGGGGCAAACCCCTGTTGTGAACACTCTGAATGTGAATACATTGTTGTCTATTTGGCTCTTGGAAATCTGCAGAGAGGCTAGTGTTCCTGTTTCAATCTGGTGTAATACAAATAACAAAAAATAAGCAGTAAAAAGAATGTGTAATGCTCTTTTCTAATCCATCTATCATCTCTGAGTTCAGAGGTATTTCTTTCTACCTCTAGGATATTTCTTTTCTACAGGTCTCCTGAGCATGTTTTACTGGAGCAAGAGGCCATTGTGGTTTTTTTGGGATCACTTAAAAATTTCAAGGCAAACATTTTGTCATTAAAAAAAATTTAAAAAAATGACGATGTGGGGGAGCTATTGGCACAAGCAGTGGCTATACCAGGACAGTCTGCACCTCCTGCTGCATTCAGAGACTTTGGTTCACTTCCAATAACACTGAAGTCTTAACCACTGCAATTACCTCTGAACCTTCAGATTCCTAGCAACTAGCAGAGGAACAGGGAAAGCAGTTATCTGGGTAACTAGGGAATTTAACACCAGAACAGCCTTCTGTTTCGCCGGCACAGTATGTGCGGTGATTACATATCCAGAAGACAGAATTTAACTAAGTTTCTGGTGAGGGCAAGAGCTAGAACAGCAATAATCTTCCTTTAAAGGAAGAAATGGGGAAATCCTGTAAAGAGTTGGGATAGGATTTAGATTTTAAATCTGGCTGTTAACTTTCCTATGGTCTAGGACTATCTAGAGATTTCCTTGTGATAATGTAAAGATAAATGAAGTTAGTTTGATATATGTGAACATAGTTGTCCCTCAGATAATGGGAAAACTGCTCAAAACAGTGGTTGTTTCTTGGTTGTTTTTCTTCCCTGTGTCCAGTGTGTTGTGCAATTGCTGTGTCAGTTCTTCCCTCCTGTGTTTCTGACAGATTTTTTTATATTGTTGCTGCTATGAGTTAGGCAAGTTTTTTATCTGTTCCTCAGTTTCATCATCTGTAAAATTATGGAAGTGATACTGACTTCAACTGGGAAAGAAAGTGATGCTGAAGCATAATAGGTGTTTGCATCAGGTCTGCTTTTCCCAAGAATAGCTGTTATATCTAATACCAAAATGTGAATAACTGAAATTTAAACACCATGATTAACAGTCCTTGTAAATAAATGACACGTTCATTTCAGAGTTCTTCCTTTTGTGGAAATGCAGACATACCAATATATTTACTCCAACGATGGCTGTATGTAGGGCTTGGCCAGATGAGGTAAATAATGGAAAAACCCACAAAAACCAGAAGTCTGTATTGTCTTCCCCGTTCGAGAATGGATCTGCATTTTTGCCTTGTGCTAATAAATCTGGGACTGATTCTGGAAAGCAATTGATACCATTCCTCTATCTAGCAGAGGTTCAAAAGCCATTGATTCAGTTTGAATATGCTTAAGTACTATGTAGGATTTTAATTTTGGCAGTCTAACAGCTAAATAATTTTTAATATATAGTGACAAGATTTTACTATCAGTTACATTTCATATGCTTAAGTAAGGAAATACTTAATGCTTATTTCTCAGAAGTTCTTTGGCAGTCATACAGTAAAAGAAACAAATAAATATTATCCATTAGAGGAATGCCTTATTCAACCTCACAGGCATGCTGAAAAAGAAGAGACATGCTGCAAGTTCGTTCTCTTTGCTCACAGGGCTAGGTTTCATTTTTCCTGAAGCAATTGTCTTTTTGCTTCTTAGACTTTTTCATTTGCTATAGAGTGTCGCATCTGGTAAAGACTGACACACCCAGTAATCCTTCTCCTATCTGTAGCTTTAAAAACCTAGACAAATCTAAACCTACCGCGGAAACATGCTGGTTTAATCTCGGTTTTGATCAACTGTTTTGCTTTGCTCCCCAAAGTGTTTTAGGATGCTTTCATAATAGATGCAAGGGAATTCTGGGACATGGGAGTAAGGATTTGTATGTAAAATGGGAGATTTGAGGGAGTTTAGAAAGAAAGATTAACTGGGTGAAATGTTTAGATCTGATGTTTTTTGAGAATGCTTTTTTATTTTTTTTTTCAAATGGGGAAGGCTGTTCTGAAGGACTGAAGAAGTAGTAGCGCTGTGGGTGCCTCTGGTCTCTTTGCAGCATGCTGGAAGCATGAATGGAGCTGTGGCTAGGATGGGTATTATATTAGTAGAAAATATGGTTTTTGCTATATGTCAATCATGGTAAGAGTTTCATCCTGCTTTGTATGAAGAATATGATCGCAACTGCAAGTAGCACTACTTAGATGAGATTGAAACCAACTAGTATCTAGTATTTTGGTGAACAATCTCAAGATTAGGAATAAAATCTAGGTATGCCGATTTACAGTTTATTACTCTATTAGACTATGCTCATTCAGTTGGTAGCATTTCTAATGAGAATTGCAGAAGCTTAAAAATCAAAGGAACGTTTTTATTTTTTAGGTCCTGGGGTGGGTTTTTTTGTTATAGTTCAGTAGAAGCTCTTTGACTTTGTGATAGTGTTGAGGCTAAAAGAAAACAAATAGTAAATGCAGAGCAGAAGATTTAACAGGACAAAGTTGTTCATGCTGTTATTTGCCAGTTATGGGAATTAAGTATGCTGAAGTTCACTACTTGACTATATCATGAAATGGATTCCTGCCAACATAGAATACTAATATTCCATCAAGGGGGTTTATTTATGCTGTTATATTAGTAACTTTAATAATGCCATCAGAAAACCATTTATTTATAGGAACAGTGCCACTAATATTTCATAAATCTGTTGTGGTTATGGCTTGTTGCTGCTTAAGGAGACGTGGTAGTTGAAGTATATAAGCTTGAAGGAAAATTGGGAGAGTTTTTTTTTCTTAAATAAAATTAAGCTAAAACTTCTTAGGCAATGTTCCTAGCCTGCATCAGATTTAGATGCTGGTTTATGTGATAGCTAAGAGCTGATCCTGTAACTGCAGCTATGGAACAGAGATACTTGCCAGAAAATATTCAGTAGCTGTATTCCTGTCATTCTGAGCCACAAACATTATCTGACAGAGCATTTGGGTGAAGCAGGTTTCTCTGTGTGCTCTAGATGGATGGAATGACTGAGGAAGAAGAGTTATTTATGCTGTGCATGGTTGAGATTGGTAGAAATTTTCAGGAAATACAGCTCTAGAATGTCTGTAAGTACCACAAGTTTGCAAGGAACTCTGACAATTGCTGTTCAGCTTCTCTCTGCTAGGGGGCTTGAGCAGGTAGGTGGAAGGGTTTTGGTTACTCTATGATTAACCCACATGAACAGTGATGACACAGCAGTGCTTTGCAATATCTGACAGCTCAGAAATCCCTTGGTGACAGTCTGGAGTAGGAGAAGGGCTAACTGTTGTACCTGTATTTGGCTCTCCTATAATTTATGGAGGATGTACCTGGTGTGCGGCTATGGAGGCGAACCAACTCCTTTTGCCGAGAGGCAACCTTGGTATTGCAGGGAAGTTGCTGATTGAGTTGCTCAGAGAGCCTCTCTGCTGGCTGATTCCCAGGGCAGGACAGATTCCTGGCTGCCAAACCAGCTGTCTGTTTGCCATTTCAGTGTCAGGAGTGAATGTGCAATGGGAAGGTCTAAGATAGACTGAGGAGATAGAGATAACAGGACAGATGTGAGCCAGCACCTCATTTGCTGTATTTGACTTTGGTGTTAGGGCAGATAGTTTTAATAAAGATATTTGATAGCTTATTCAGCAAAAAGCAGAGTTTATAGCTTTCAAACTGAAAATGCCATACACTTAGAGGCACTGACGATACTTTTCCTTAAACCTTTAAAGGCTGGTGTGGTGTTTTGAAATGCTGAGTGGTAAATATTTTGCTTAAGTTTGCTTCTACATAAAATTGGATCTCAGCAGATTTACATGCAAATTCCATCAAGTACCAATCTTTGTTCAGCCATTGCAAAGTGGAATTTTTTTTTCATTAGTTTGGAAGCATTTAGGAAAGGAAAAGAGCCAGTGTTTTTCTAATTGGGTAACCTAAAGTAAAATTGCTAAATCCATATGTAGTGCCGGACTGTGATTTGTTTCTTAATGGGGCTAATTTTGCTGAGACTTGAGGGTTGTTAGCAGCTCAGAAGTTGGGTTGCCTGTGCAGCTATTTAAGACAAAATCCAGAGGCTGGTCCCATTCGTAGGTGTAGATGCCTGCCGTGGGACACATGAGTTGCATTTGCCTAGTGGTCTTGGGGAAACAGTTTAAAATGCTGCTGGAATCTGGATTATTTTTTTAGGAGAAGAAAGTATAGCTTTTATGTATTGCAGAAGATTTGATTTCATCTTGCCTAGATTTTCACAGGTCATCCCGAGTCGCAAGAAAGCTCATTGACTTAACTTGGGTTAGTGTCATACTCTTATTCTTAAGAGGACTTTCTTTGCCTGCTATAAAACATTATTGAGAATGAAATTTTTCAACTCTTCGTAATGCGACTGGTATTAAACATCTAACAAATTTCAGCATCTCTTCTTTTACATCCTGTATTAATGTTGGCATCTCTCAGCATGTGGAATAAAATGAATGAAGTTTTATGAAAATATGTTTAAATACACATTTATCTTTGAGTTGACCATAATGTATTGATGCATCTTAATATCTTTTGGGTTTATAGTTTTAATAATACCACTTTCCATTAAATAATCACACTTTCAACGGTTCCAAACTATTTTTGAGAACTAGTTAAGGTCCCAGGCATTTCTTTCTGTAAAAGAACTTATTTTTTTTGCTTGGGGCCTCTATCTACCTGCAAGTGAGCGGTCTGAGATAATTCAGCAGCTCTAGGAGAACTGCAGGTATTGTGCCTTTATTGTTGGGTTACTTTAAAGTTATTGTGGATAACAAAACTTTCAGCTGAATTCAGAGTTTACCATCTTGGTGTAATTACAGTGAAGAGTTGTATGGTTTCTTCTTGACCACTTGATCTAAAGCTTTCTGTTTCTCTGATCACCATTGCTTCCACAGTCACTTCGCTTTTGATCACTGCAAGTTTCTGAACTACAGTTTTGGAAAAGGTGGTGCATTTTAAATAATAATCTAATTCCAGCTCTTTTGCATTTGAAAGATCTTGGTCCTATAAGAGTATTTTGTATGAGCTCTCCTCTAAGTTATCAGCGTGAAAACTTTCAGAGGAACCGAGCTGACAAAAACCTCTTGAAGCAGCAGGTCGTTTGGCAACTACTAAGTTCATCACGCTTACTGTCATGCTATGGGAGGTTGAGCATCAAGACAAGAACCTGTGTGGAATATATTTACTGTTTACCTCTTCTTCTGTCAATTAGATGAAAACAGATTTTTGGCTCTGGGCATCTGTGTGTAAATTCAGTCTGAACAGGAGGCAAGTTGTGAAATGAGATCAGCCCTGAAAAATAATACCAACCACAGCTAATTTTAAAGAAGAAATACAAATTGCTACCTTTTGAGCAGCTGAAGAAAATGAGGGGCTTGTGTAGACTCTTGAGTTTTTGCCAGATTTTATATTGATACATGTAAAGGCTGGTTTTCTTGAAAGTTTTAAAACAGGTGTGAGCTCTAAATGCTAAGAGGAAATACGCACCTTAATCTAAGATGACTACAGATACAGTGCTGTGTAACAGCATTACTTTAATCCACATTGCTTATATCCCCCGCCTTCTGACCCGAGGAGACTTTTCTGACCTTTCTTGCTCCCTGAGTGTGTCTCCATTTACACGTTCTGCTGTGGACACTGATTGTGCGCTGGCATCTCTGCTCAGATGATTCAGAAACAGTCACCAGGCTGATGCAACTTTCTGTTACTGCTGGGCTGGACCAGATTTGAACCAGGCGTCTGGAGGGCAGAGAGTTTCTTTTTTGTTTTGCCAAATCTTATGAGCATAAGGATGACTGGTAAAGGAGGAGAAACAAGAGAACAAAAGCAAAGAATACTTATTGTGTAAGGAAAATCAAGAGGGACAATTCATAACAAATAATAGTGTGTCATTAGGGATAGTGCTTATTGTGCAAGAGAATCATGTTCCGTGCTTGGTAAGAGATAACTCTCATCATGAGAGACTTCCTTTACTGCTTTCCCAAAGTGTGGTGTGTACATTGCTGGTGGTTTGCAGGCCACTTCAAAGTGAAACTCTGAACGTAGGTCTCTGAATCCATGCAAGCGCGTAGATCTAAAATATACACCATTCTCTTCTGGAACGGGCTGCAAAGCGTTCCCGCAGTTCCCTCTGCTGCAGGGGGAGTCCATGCAGAGGAGCTGGTTCCAAGAAACGTGGCTTTCTTCGCTGCTCGCTTTGTGTGACATTAGACAAGGTATTTATCCAGGCTGCATAATGATTCCCTTTACCATAAAATAAGGAGAATAGCACATCTCTGCCTCACAGAAACTCTTCGGGATAAGAACTTGAAGATACTGTGGCAGAGGGAAGGGATGCCAGGTTGTTGCAGCCAGCCGTGGGCTACCACAGCATTCACAGTGTTTATTCCCAGTCAGGACTAAGGTGCACAGGCAGAGAACTTACGAGCAAATCTGCAGAGTGCCTGTGCTATAGCTGGTTCTAATTAGTCATTTTTATGAGCTCCAGAGTCAGACAAAAATGAGGAGCCCTCCCCTTGTGTAGTTTCCTGTTTGCTGGGTGCATGTAAAAGAGATCTGGCCCTGATGTATGTTAATAATGAGCTGATAATGTAAGCCAGCTGAGAGATGTGGAGTTAGTCTGGTGTGCTGCCAAGTGGGAGGTGAAAGTTCAGGAACTGACTCATGTTGCCAAGACCTGGTCCTGTGGAGAAGGTCTGCCCATTAATAGATTGAGTTTCTCATTAGGGCTACACAGCATATGCTTACAGCTTTTGGGTTTCAGGCTGAAACCCAATACCAGTAAAAGCCCGCTGAACAGAGCGGCAGATTTACTGGTAAATAAAGGATTAAAGGAACACTTGGCAGGGTTGTTGGACTGGAAACCTGACTGGCCTTTGAAGATTTCTCCATTTTGTAGGTCCTCCCTTTAAATTTATACCAAGAGACTCATTCTGCTCTTTACTATGCAGCCCACAGAGCGGGACTTTTACATAGTCTGCTCTGTATCAAGGGCATAGGGTGCTTATATGTGTCTTTTAAATCAAATATATAAAGTTCCAAGAGACTCATTCTGCTCTTTACTATGCAGCCCACAGAGCGGGACTTTTACATAGTCTGCTCTGTATCCACCAAGGGCATAGGGTGCTTATATCTGTCTTTTAAATCAAATGTATAAAGTTGCTTCTGAAGTAAAACATCACAAATAAGTTATTAGTTAAGAGGAGCCTGGTGTAAACAGGCTTCCCTCCTACCCCCAACCCGACTTGCAGGCCTTCTCTTTCAGTGGAGAACAAATGCCATGCATTAGTTTTCAGTGAGCGGCTCAGCATTTCCAGCCTCTCTAAAACTACTCTTGTTCTCGTTTCTCTTTTTGTTAATTTATTTATTTTTTTCTTCTATTTGTGCATGAGGATCTCCAGCAAACTAACACAACTGCCTGCTTGGGTTACAGCATATGACATTTATTACAGCTGGCCATGAATAGAGTTAATATAAGGCTAAACAGCTTGAGCAAACTGAAATGTGGACAGGTTTAAATAGACTTATAAAAGAAAAAAAATATAATATAGCAGTCCAAAAGCCCTACAGCTGACAAGAGTGTTAATACAGTACTCTGGGACTTCAGGGTGGTATCGTGGTATTGACTTTGTATTTTTTTTTATTTTTATTGAAAGCAAAAATGATACCCATTAAAGTTCTGGTTCTTTAATTTGCATGACACAATGACTCTTGTACCACTCTGCTATAGCTGGTTCGCTTTACGTGGGAAAACACGGTATTAAAAGGAACTCTAGGACAGACATTGTAAACTGTTTGATGGAGTAGCAGTTTTTTAATTAATCTGACTATTATTTTGTTAACTAATGAAGGAGGCAAAACTGCACATGTGGAGGCAGCAGTGACTTTTATCTAACTGCTCTTCCAACAGAAGGGTTTTCTTTGTTCCTGTGTGCCCAGAAGCCCCAGGCCTCTTTAATCATTTCTGAAATCATATTGTCTTGATCCAACAGCCATGCTAGACCACAGTCTTTTCTGATGTAAGGCATCTGGCTTCAGTAAAGTTGTAACAGAGAGAAGGTATCTTGCCTTTTCCTTGCTCAAATGTGATATGACTGGTTAGTCTGAGCGCTCAGGAGTTGGATTTACAGTTTTCCATATAGAAATAAATAAATACATACTGCGTGCGTGCTCGCACAAGTTCCTGTTTCACTATGATGATACATGCTATCGCTGTTACATAAAGAACTAATAACATTTTTTTAATGCAAATAAACACTGCCAAATGAATTTTTGTAACTCCAAAGGAGCCTGTATCAGGTAGTATAGGCCGTGCTGTGGGGTTCCCTTGGAACATGAATTTACAGTCAGCTGTAACTCCATCCTCTGCTGCCGGTCTCTTTGTCACCAAAGCCAATGTGGTTGCCTCCTGCAAGCCCAGCAGTATCAGTGCAGCCAACGCTGCCAGTCGTGAGTGGACGACGTTCATTCTATTGAGATATCTTTAGCCAGGCACATCAGCTTCTCTGTCCCTTAGAGGGCAGATTAAAACACTCCTAATGCTTAATAGCGTAAGTTCTGAGGAGATCTTATGTAAACATATTCAGTGAGCACTCATTAATTTCCCATAGGAGCTAGGGTGAATGAAGATGATTTTCAAAGAGAGGGAGAAATTAATTTTAAGGACTGCACCTGTTGGAAAAAAATGTAGGAGGCACTCTGTGTTTTTAGCTTGTGTGAATTAGGGATCTGTGGCAGGGACATAGGGGAAGAGGAAGGTTTGGAAGTTATATTAGGAAACGACAAAAATAGCACTTGCAGAATGTATAGCAAGGCTCTACTTCATTGATTTGCAGGGAGGTCTAGCTGATTCTCGAGCAACAGCGCTTTAGGAGCGTGACACATTCAACCTCTTAGAAAGACAGTACAACTAATTTGCTCTGCGTGATTTTCTGGCACTCAGCATAAGAAACTTACATCCGTCATCATCATTTGTCTTTGCCGATGACTTTAAGAACACTTGAGAAGCAACAGTAAGGTAGAATTCTTCTGTTTTCTACCAGTCCCAGAAAAGACAGACTTACTGTACTGTACCCTCAGAGATGTGTAGGTCAGCATTGCCTCTTTCATTATTGTACTCCGTCATTCCTTCTTGAACACTCATGGCTTTGTACACTGGATCCAGTTTCACATAAGGGATCTTCCTCTTAGGCATGACTTGTATTTTAACTTCTGAATTTATTCCTTTGGTATATACTTTGTCTTGGAAGGAAGAACTTGGTCTTGTTAGCTTCTTCATCCTAATTCCAAAATTGGAATTGCCACGTGTCTCCTCCCAGACATTTTCCTCAGGTATGGCACAGATGGCCCGCTTTGGTCTGACCCTTTTTAGGCAGATTATAGCAAGAGAATTACAGCAAATAAGAGAGACTTTAGAGGGGAACTTCTAAATCATCTACTCTACCTTAAACACAGAATTAAGAACATACGTGCATGCTACTTCTGCATTTCCTCACTATTATTTAGCATTCTGTCAGGTCTGTTTCTGTCTTTCTGGAAGAATCCTTCCGGATCACTTCTTCCTTTTGTAATTTTGACTTGCCCATACCCAGTACTAACACCAGAACCACTCCAGTGCTTCATTCTTCCTACTGTTTCTTCGCCCACTCACTTCTCTCTCTCAGGGAAGCTGGGGAGAAGAGACTACAGAATGAAGTTCAGCTGCTGTGGGGGCTGGGGCTCACAGACCCTCTTCCCACCCGCTGCTGCCCCTCAGTACCAGCAGTCACCAAACAGACCACCCAGTGGCCTCTCTGGGGAGCTGGGATGCTGCCACAAGGCTGTTGAGTCAGGACGGGTACCTGTAAGAAATAGCAGCTTTGGGTTTGGGGAGCGGCTCCTCACCCTGGTATCCACCGGCATTTGTTAGCAGCAGCAGCAGCTAGATCACATTTTAGGAAATATCACCTTAAAAACAGCCTCCAGAGGTGCTATGACCACAATAACACCTGTGCTTCTAACCTTCCTTTTTAATTAATCCCTGGGAAAGAAGGTGTTTAACCAGATAGATTTCCGCTTGGTTTCTGTCCTGCTGCTGTTCTGCTGTGATGGGTTGCTTTGTGCTCTGTGACAAAGAATTACTTGGAGGTTAAAGGTGATGCCGAGTTCACTTCCCGAATGGGCAAAGCTCTCCACCACCCCCTCAGCCTCACTTCTCAATTAATCTTCTCGTAAATCCTCATTGCATTTTTGAAATGGAGATGATTAGAAGGGTTGTAGCCAGGATATTGGGATATTTTGGCATGTTTTAAGTCACACCATGCATGCAAGTATTTAATACACGCAAGTATTAAAAATGGGAATGCATTATGTCTGTTACTGCTCCAAATTCTACTGTGGAGGAGGAGGAGAGAGTCAAGAAGCATAACTGTCTGTCTTAACTCTTACATTAAATTCTAATATAAAGAATAAACTTTTTTTTCAGCAAGCAATTAGAAGAAAAAATCTTTGGGACTCAGACTTTTCTAGTGCAGCACGTAGTAATTTTTCTGACTTGTATGGAACTTTATTGATTTATGCTAGTGGTTACACTTTTCTAAGGCTGAAATTCTGAAACAGTTAAAGCTAAGTCAGTACTTCCATGGCTGTTTTTCTTCACAAATTAGATATTTTGCACCAAATTTGCATAAATCCTGGAGATGCCAGGTAGCGGAGATTGAGGCACTTAGTTACCACTTGTACAAGATGACAGATTAGAATCTAATTTTGGAAGCATTTGCTAACTTGCCTTGCCAAGTTTCATACATTAATGGTAAGACTCTTGCACCTTATTACCTTCTTAGACTGTCTTATTCGATGCTTTCACCTGATACATATGCAATGCAACGTCTCCTGCTTCACGTGTCATGTGCAGGTAGTTGGATTTACCTGTGTTCTGCTGCATTGTATGTCCTGAGCATGCAAACCAGCACACCTGCCATGTGGTGTGACCCAGCCCTAGGCTGTCATCAGAACCTTTTCCACATGACTCTGTGCATGGATCTCAAACGCTGAAAGGTCTATTGAGAAGTCTGCCATCGAGCTTGAACTTTGCAGATTATGGACCTAAATTAAGGCAAACGAAACAAGGGAACGTACAGGAAGTACTGAGTAGGGGAATGGAAATTAGTTTTTGCTAATAACGTTTTTTCGTCCTCTGAAAAGTAAAACCCTCTCAAGAGTATAAGATAGGAAGCTGAAAGGTTTATTGAAGGCAGTTGTTTAAAACTGTCGCTAATCCAGGTCACATACCCCTTCAGTCAGTTATCAGTGCCCTTGCGTACACGTTCTCATTATGATGGCAGGTCCAAGGAAAGTGCTATTGAAGAAATGAAACTGCTATCCAGGAGGGATTTTTCTGTGTCACAGGTATTGAAGGGTTGTCAATGCATAGTCTGTCAGAAACCACGTAAATAAGACCTCAGAAAAGCCATGTGGCAGTTGGTGTGTTACTGGGCCTGAAGATAACTCATATTGCCTTTAAAACAAAGGGTGCTTGTGTTAAGGAACAGGCCACATGATGCTAAAAGCTTATTTCAGCCTTTCCATTGGCGTGGATCTTTTGTAGTGTGGTTTAAATATATGATCTGAAAAAAAATTCCTTCCCAGATATGATACCCAAATCTGTAATTCTTGCCAGGAATTCCTGTTGCTGCAGAGTGTTCCCATTGGCTCGTGTAGGATTATTTGCTGTTCGTAGGAACAAGTTTAAATTGCCCAGCCTCTGAAAAAATCATGCAGCTTCTGACATGTTATCCATCTGTGTGTAAAGGAGGTTTGGAAATGGAAGCACTAGATTTGTGGATAATGACATCAAATGAGTCTGAAGATGCCTGACTTCTCTGCTTAGTTTTCATAGAAACTCCTGGAAAACTCAATATAGTGACACTGCCTCGGTTCCCTGTCTAGTTGGCGGGGAAAAATTCTTCCATCTGTTGTGTATTTAATTGCTGGGGTGGGATGATAGGTCTGGAAGGGGTTTATTTCATGTCAGAGTCCAGGACCCTGAGAATGCAGGCCCTGAAATGTGAGATGCTAGTTATGAACGTGTCAAGGTGTGTGTTAAAAGTGTATTATTAACCCCAGGGAAAGCCTGGTTTAGATCTAATGGTAAGAAATCCTTCTTCATTTTCAGCCTTGATGCCTAGTTCTTTGAGTAAGATCTCTTGTACTTGTGTAATGCAGAGCACAGCGGAAACAGAATCATAAGTGTGAGCCTTTTGGCACTAATCTAAACAAAGTCCTGTTGTTTTTGTCATTGGTGGGCTTTATTTTTAATTAGCTTCTGATTACAAGGAAAAAAAAATTCTCCTTTTTTGTTACCGGTTGGTAAGGGGAAAAGGAGTCTGCTGTATCCTCTTTCTACACTCCTGAAAGCTCCGTCCTGCTCTGATCTGAGCATGACTTGCACTGGGCTTTATACTCTTGGTTCTTGTTGATTTTTGTGGCAGTGAAGAGTGCTGAGCAAATTACATCATTCAGACTCTAGGAACCTAATCTCTTTTTAAACAAGGAGCCTGTGTAAAGCAGTTTAATGTCTAAACAGACGAGTAAGTGCCTATCAGCATCTCACAGAGACTTAAACAGCAGAGGAGATCACAGTGCTGTTAAAAACTGGAGAAAAAGACACAGGACAAGGAGTTGATACACTGCCAAGGCCAGAACTATTTGTTGTGTGTTTGTAACTTAGATCTTGCATGTCCCCATTTTTATCACACCTTGGTAAATAGAAATACTATTTAAAAAAATCTAGGATATTCATATAACTGATCATTATGACGTTCTGGCCAATGTTTAGAATTTCATGGGGCTTGTAGGGCTATATTTGAGAGATCCTCTGCAGAGACACATCTTTTACATAATTATACTCCTATGATAATTAGACCTCTTCGGCAGAGTGTCTTCAATGGGAGATAAACAGTCCAGATCATTGAAAAGTTACTGGTTAAGTTAGAAAATCCTGAACATGTTGTCTACTTATTCCACACTTTGTGACTTCCACTCAGCTATTTTTGCCTGGTTGAAAGAAAGGAAGAAAGAACTCAGCTGTGTTACCTTGTCTTTTATCTGACAACTCAATGGGTTTTTTTAATCACACGTCAGTCAAATTTAGTGATAGCGTCTCTCATTTCATCACTGGAGAAACTGAGTTGCAGTGATTTCCTACGGCTAACATGTTTTCAGTGGAGCTGGGCATAAACTGTGGTGTCCTAAATCCTTCTGCGTTGCAGCTATTGGGCAGAATCAGCCTATGCATTATTTGCTTTGGACTTTCAGTGCTGACACAATGAGTGAATGCAGAGTCCGTGGAGTTTACCACAATGAGGCATTGGAACGAAAGGCCATCATGTGACATTTTACCTGCTGTACGTTGCTTGCAGGACACTGACATTTGCAGCTTCTGGCAAGAAAGCCTGAATACCTGAATGGTGTCATTACAGAAAATTTCCACACCTTATCTCTTAACGATAGTTTTCATTAGCAGAAATTGGAGCTCCAGATATTCATCTTTGATTCTAAACAGTAAACTAGTTTTAATATGTCAAATGGCCTCAGCAGTACAGACAATTGGTAATGTCAGCTCAGGGAGTGGGAGTGATTTCCGAAACCTTCACTGACCTTTGCATATACACTGTTGTTTTACAGAATTTTAAGGTCATCAGCCAGCCTGAGAAAACAGTTTATAGATTTCAGTCCTGAATGTCAGACAGTCTTTGACTAACATGTCTTGGTTGTATGAATTGAGGATGAGAGAGAAGATAAGTTTGCAATAAAAGGAGATTTTTGAATTTCTGCAGTCAAACAGTGAAAAATATAGAACTGTGACCATCAAAAAAGGGGAGCTTGTAGGCTGTCATTAAAAGACTGGAAGTGCACTTCTAATGTGCATTTTTTCTGGAAGTTTTCCTTTTGTTTCCAACTTAGACTTTAAAGATTCTCTCATGTTTGGGAAAAGGCTGTACATCACAAAAGAGCTATTTGTGGATTATACACATGTGCCTGTCCTGTCGGTAATCCTGAGGAAAATGGAACAACCTGACAGATGTTGGGTAATGCTTTATAATGCAGAGGTCTAATCCTGGTTTCCAATAGATAAATACTGAAACAAAGCGTTTTACATGTAGTTGATGACATTACTCTAGATGGTCTGCCTATCTTTCCAAACATTCAAATCATCAATTTAAATCTGCACAAGTTCTTGGTCTCTGTGCCTTCCTCCTTGGCAATGAGCTGTATCATCTAATCACACGCTGTATGAAATTATTATCTTTCTTTAATCTGCTTTGAATTCCCATCATTTAGGTTCAGTGGCTGTCCCTTTGTTTTTGTGTTTTAAAGAAGTGCAGAAGTTTCTGGTGTACCTTGTTCATTCATTAAGTACTTTGTCATTTTCCTGACAGTTCTGAAATGACTGTTCTGCCTCTGCTGGAGAAGAATGGGAGAAGTGTTCAATTCTATACTAAATCCACAAATGTCTGCTGAGATTTAGTGAAGATTTTGGCTGCAGTAATATGCAAAGGATGATTTCATTAAGGATATGCTCTCAGTATGTGAGAAAAGCCTATTTAATAGAATATTATTGCAGTTTTTAATTTAACAGTGTACTGAATGAAAAAAGTTAACCTGTCCCACTGAAATGCAATAGGAAATTAATTCAAAATAACTGATTTTAGTGTCTCCTGACAATATGTGATGTAGTTTAATTGAACTCTGATCTAGGCTAAATAACATTCCATCTACATCTGGGCTTAAACTGTGTCTGGTTGATTACCAAGGGTATGACTCTCATATATGTAATAGGAATATATCATCTCAAGTCAGTCAACAAAACACTGCAGTTATAAACTTACCTTTGGATTTCAGATCTCAGTTTAATGAAATATGTATCCTAAAAAGAACTGAGAGCATAATTTTGTTAGCAATCATTTATTTGATGAAATTGCCCTCATTGGGTGCTCACGGAATATCTGAGAATAGGCTGCAATTTCCCTCAAAAATGTTTGCTACGTGGATTTCTTTGGCAGATTTGTTTCCACAGGCTATTTTTAACTTCACAAATTGGTCTCAAGCATTCCGCATAAGCATCTGACACTTGACATTGCTTATGTGCAATTAGTCAGAGTCTCTCTGTTCTCTCACTGGATGAGAAAGCATATCTGATGGGCAAGCCTGAGAAATAAAAAATGTGGCTTCTGCAATTACCCTGTCATGTAGGTTTTTCAACTGATTTTTTTTAACAGTCGTAGCACTATAGATTTTAAGCCAGGAAGGAGTAAGAGGGTCCAGTTATCCCTGTACTTAAACAGTAACTTGTGCTGATGAAAAAAGGACCTTTCTAAAAGGAACCCAGTCGTGATGTGAAAATATGGATGAGCCATTGCTCCCTTTGCTGCAACAGTCCATCAGCCTCACAGTTAAAGATATTCTGTGTTCTGAATTTGAGCTTGTTTGGTTTCAAGTTTCACTCAGCCTTTCTAACAGCAAAATTCCTTTTTTGAGAGAAAGTTAAGAAAAGAAACTTGGAGAGGATGAGAGTACAACGAAGGTCATTCTGAGGTCTAAATGAACATACTTGCTGAACTGTAGTTCTAAGCAAAATACTTGCCACCAAGATTTTGTACACTCTGAAGCCCCGAAAACGTGATGCTGGTATGGAAAATTAAGGGAAACGACCCAGAAAACAACTGTTGACGTTTTGTGGTGAAGGAAGTGTCTGTGCTGATTTAAGTGCTTCTCTTCCACTTCTGTTCTTTCCTTATTCTGTATTTTCTGAGCTGGAATATGTGATCTGCTGTGCAAAAGCAGGACGGATTTGTAGTGAAAGATGGAGTCAGAGAGAATTCAAGGATGGGGACTTCTGTGAGAGGGTGGTTTGTATAACCTGCTTTTAGTATAGTTAGCCTCTCTGGGTGCAGGGACAGCATGGGAACGGGAGCTTGTGTAAAGAGGGAAGATAATATTTTCAAGATTTGCAGGATTTTGGGTAGTGGTGGTGATTTAAATAATATTAGGTTGTGGGTTTTTTTCTTAAAACTCTAGTGGCATGGAATTTAGGCAAACCCCCAAAATCTGTAAGATCCAGCATTCAGTTATAGCTATGTTTAGGAATGGAGGAACAGGGCAGTAGGTAAAGTCATTATAACACGGAAGGAGAAGGTCCTGCCTTAAGGTACAGAATTGTTGGTGGAAGCCTCAGCTGTACTGATGTGCTAGAGTCACAGGAGAACACTGAGGGACAGAAATTTTTCTACTACTTCCCGTATGGTTTGTTTCCTGGAAAGAGTAATTATAAATATGTCTTTGTGAGGGCCATACAAGGTGCAGAGAAAGCTCTTCATGTTATTCCTCCTTTGCATAGGCAGATGTCTTCTGCTTCTCACTGGCTTTCTCTGGCTAGGAGCCTTCTGGCTCAGGGGGCAGGCAGATGGTTTCCTTGAAGGCTCAGTGGCTCATCCAACATCAGTCAGTGAAGATACATGGCCATTGGCCAGTAATCCCCTACCACAATCTAAACCCTTAATTCTCAGTCCAAAAGAAAGTTGTTTCAAACTGACCTCATAAAAGAATGGCTTAAAAATATTAAGCTTTTATGGCTGTTGCAGTGAATCCAGCACCCAGGGCTTCAGCTCCATGTGAAATTCCCCCAAAGAAAATTCCTCTTACAGTGGAATTCAAAGAATAATAATACAGATCAGAATTCACCACTTCATATCCAGCTCCAAAAATGAACTTGCTAGGTTAAAGGAATTTGAGGCGGTCTGTCACACTGAGCTGGTGATGTGCTTAACAGATGCCTGTTGGGGTTCAGATGAAGTGCTGCAGAAGCGTATGATGCCAGGAAAAGGATTAAAAAGTCAGCAGGCTGTTATAAAGGAGGAGTAATTATTTGTAAGCCTTAACTTTTGTTCGTGGCTAATACTAGCTTTGTTTGATGGTTCTTAATCTTTTCCGTGCTGACCTTGATCTTCGGACAAGTTAAAACTCTTGTTTGATAATGTAGCAGGGTAAAGCACTTGCTGCCTACTTGTAAATGTGACCTCCTGTAGTCAGAGTCTTCTGTACAGAAACAGTTTCTGTGTTTCCTTTCTCACCCTTGCCTGTATCGTTGAATTCCATGCCAGTTTTTAAAAGCTTGCAAAAAATGGGAGTTTCACTTATTCAAACCCAACTGAAGGCCAGTGAGCATCTTTTTTTTTTTTTTTTTTTTCTTTTAAGGATCTGGACTCTTAAATAAAGTGTCCAGGGTTTTCTCAGGATATTTCCACCCTTCAGCTAAACTTTGAGGAAGTTCAACTTCCATGATCTAAGTTGCATTTGTATAAATGTGCACGTCTGTCACAGAGCTCCAGTTCCATTTTACTGATGCAATTGTGTCCTCGTGAGAGGCTGAACTGACAGTGAAATATTGCTTCTGCGGCTGATACTGTCATAGGGATAGAACACTTAAATTCACACCTTGCTTTATTGTGATCCTCTGGAAATGTGTTTCAGTGGTTGAGCAGAAGGTTTAAAATGGAGAAATCTGTTCCAGAGCACCTGAAATGTGCTGCCTTTTTTTTTTTCTCCTAACAGGCAGTCTGTGTATTTTTCAGGTAGACAAAGTAATCTTATGCTTAATGATTATTTAAAATAATAACTTGTGATAGAAAAACCTTGGCATCTTGTTTAAATAGATTCTCTGATAAATTAAAGAAGTTTGTAGCTGAGCTGATCAAGCATACAGAAATGTTCTCTGGAAATACTGGTAATTAATTCTACCAGGACATGAAGTTTATTGGGTAGGGATGAAGGGTATAGAACAAATCCCTTAAATAATGGCCTGTACTTGCTGATGCATGTGGTTGGGGTTCTAAAACAAAGTGGACTATTTTAACTACCAATTTTATCAGTAAAAGGCTTAAAGTGCTTAAATAAATTGTCTAAAGCACAGCCATCACTATAGAAATACAGCACTCCATTATGTATGGTATGCAAGCGGGTGGAAATCTTTGGACTACAATAAAAAAGCGAAGCTTTTTCTTATTTTTGCTGTCAGTCTGACCACATAGGTTTTGCTGTTTGCCTTCAGCTTATTAAAGACAAAGTTGCATGGCTGTTTTTCTTAATACTGGGCCAATTCCTACATACACCATCCAGGTCATTGATCTGGGATAAATGGAGTGCCTGCAAAAATGACTGCTCTCTCTCTGAGGATAATGTGCTACAGCGAAAGTCCTGGGAATTGCAGAAAAACAGCTGTGAAGTTTCAAGCACAGATCCTGATCAACAGCCCTTTGAAATCACAGGACTTCACTCGTGTCTGCAGCCTGCTGAGTTTATTTCTGGTGTCTGCAAATCTACTGAAGCCAAAGATATCTCCTCAGTAGAAATGGTGCCAAATCTAGTGTATCTCTAAGCATGGAAACACTTCAGCTAAATGTACCTGTGTGCTTAACCAAGCTGACTAGTAAGAAGTTAACTTCTTAAGTAGCAAACCAGGTGTTTATAAAAGAAGGATGTTATCTGTCCCGTAAAGGCTGATGATTGCTCTTTGCGAAGGGGCTGCCAAATCTCAGCAGGCTCATCTAGGGCTGGTGAAGGGGTTCAGAGAGGAAAGTGAGATCAAATTGCCACGGTTTCAGTAAAACAAGTTCTTGTTCTGCTGCTGGACTGGAAGAAAAGTGTAGGGTTTGCTGTTTTCGTGATAGGTCCAAAGTGGTTGTTCTTTTCATCCCTTATTTAAGTATATACTCTGGGATGTAACCCGAACAGATTAATATTTTGATTCAGCTAAGAGGAAATCAATCAGCTCAGGAGGTGGCATTTGTAGGCTCCTTTCCAGCAGAATTAATAAGTATGCCGAAGGCTGGAGACTTACAGGACTGCAACACTGGCTAAACTGATGTTGTATTTTGAACGTGAATCTACTTGACAGAGAGGGTGTTGTGCTGGTAATTCACTGCGTGCTAGTGTTTCCATCGACAGGCCTCTTACCTTTTCCTTTTTCACTTTTTCCTGTCTATTTATGTTTTTAATTTATTTTTATACACTCATGACAGCTTGCTTATTTATGAGAAATATTTCTACTATCCAATGGTGGTGCATGAATTAAACATGAGCGAACACTTCTTAATTCCTTATTTCACATTTATGGCTGCTGTCCTTCAAGAGCTCCGATTTTTCCCTCTTCTTCACATTTGTTTCTTTCATTTTTTCTTAATTGCCTAATACGTCCTTCCAAAGCTGTTTGCTTTCCCAGCACCGAGTACTGCCAGCATGCTAGCTAAGTGCACGCTCAACAGGATTGTTGTTTGTCTGTCAACAGTAGTCATTTAGTGTAATGACAGATATTGATTGTTTATTACTCGAAAACATTTAATTAAATTTGACTGTATAATTAGCATACTAACAGCCAGACATACTAGAAGGACAGTGAATCTATTATTTGCAAAAATGCTCAAGCTGCAGACCTTTGTGAGAAAGCTGATAAAAGAATCTGTCTCTGTAGGGCTTTTTAGAGGGCTTTTAGGTGTTCCTGAGTTTCAGATGAATCTTTGTGTTATGCATTGCCCTTGTGGTTACCTTTCTTCTTTAAAGAGCTGAACTTACACAGAACCTTAAATCTTGACTTCGGTGGGATTCCCCAAGGATATTGGAACTGACATATGTCTGAGGACAAGGTCTACTTTTAAATACTAAAGGTAGTTTAGCAGTGGATGCATGATCATTTGTTTACCTTCTGTTCCTATAGTTAACCTGTTCAGTGTGAGTTAGAAAGAGAGTTTTTTAGTATTGTGTAATCCATGTGTATTTTAACTGTTCTCCGTTGTTGTCTACCCTAATTTAGGTACTAAATTTTATCTTTTGACTGTATGTGTTGTTAATCTGTATGACAGGAAAACAACATTTATGTTGAAAAAGATCTGATATTCAGGTTAAACTGAAAATCAGCCAGCATATATTAATGCATGCACCTTATATATTAGTACTTACTGAAATATTTCTAGCTTGTGATGTGCATCTGCAGTTAAATAACTTCGCAAGCTGAGGTAACTGTCAATATTGAATTATAGAGGAGTAGACCACAGCATTAGAAACAGTAATACAAGAGCAAGGTTTCTTGATGGAGGAAGAGGGTGAAATGGTGTGTGTGTGTGTGTCTGTGTCTTGTCCTAGAAAAGCAGTTGCTGTCTTTGGCTGTCGAAAAGAAGCAATCTTTGATCTCCTGGCCAGTGTTCCTGCAGAGGTAGTGATTAGCAGCCCTTTGGGGCTTCAGTGTCCTGCCGTACATACCAACAGCTTTCTGCGTACTTTAACTAATCAGAAAGATTGGAAAGATAGGAGGGAAGTTTCTAAGTGGGCAGAATAAAGTTTAGAGGGGAAAGGTATGCCCAGAGATAGAGTGGATAAAGTGAGCACGTGGGTGGTTTAAAAGACACCCTGTTTGCTTACGGAATAGCTTTTGGGAGGCTCTGGCTTTGGTTTGCGGGCAGTCCTTAACAGCGTTGGTGTGTGCAAAGTTTGCTTGAAGTTTTGTTAGGGAGGTGAGGCATAGCACAGGAGTAACAAGTAACCTGTTCATTCTCAGCCAGATGATAGCAAATCTAGAAAATCCTCGTTGAATAATTTGACTATATATTAACGAAGCACGGCTGCAGTTCAGCTCAGCCATGTGAAATGGCTGTTGGGACAAGCATTGCTTCTGCTATGTGAACCTTCTGCCTCCTGCTCCCTCTGGGAGTATGAATGATTGACTGAGCTGAAGACAACTCTTTGTACATCACCTGTGTGAGAAAATATTTATCATAGATAAATGCAAGGTAACACTAAAGCCTGCAATTTTTTTTTTTCTTCTGTGAATGCAATGGAAGGAAAGAATTAGCTACATCTAAACATGTAGCTACACTGTAAATATTTTTTCATGAAATAATGCTTGTCCATAACTTATCAGGTAGCTCTGCTAAAGTTGAAGTAAATGTGTCTTTGAACCTATAATCAGATTTGATCTAACTCACGTCACCTTTTCTTTTATTAGTGATGGAGTGTCGAGTGGTGTTGGACAATAATCAGAGATTTTCTTCATTATCAACCTACCTACCTGTGAGCTATCGGATCTTCAGTGCTGAGACATCTTTCTTTCTCAAAGAAGCCAACCAGGACTTTATGAGAAATTCCAGTTTGCAGTCCAGGGTGGAATCGTTCTTCCCATACAAAGCCAAGAGACCACCTATATTAAATGCCAGCTACGGACCTTTTTCGGTTGAACAAGTCGTGCCCCAGGACCTACTGTTAACTTCCAACTTTTTTGGATCTGCCAACAAGTTTACTTACAACTGGAAACTTCAAGCATACATAATGAGCAACAAAATTTACCTGAGCAAGCCCAAAGTGCAGGTGCTCTTCTACATCGTGGGCAGGGACTGGGATGACTACAGCACCACGGAGCGGCTGCCCTGCCTGCGGGTGTTTGCCTTCCGAGAGACGCGGGAGGTCAGAGGCAGCTGCAGGCTGAAAGGGGATCTGGGCTTGTGTGTGGCAGAGCTGGAGCTCCTGCCAAGCTGGTTTAATCCCTCCACGGTTGTCACGGGCCGTAAGAAGCCACCGGATCAGTTTGAAGGGAGCCCTGTGGAGCTTTATTATACTATTCAACCAGATGAGAAGGGAGAGTGCACCACTGAGGATATAAGGAAGGGAAATGCTATCCGGCCAGGAAAAGATGGCATGGATGAAACTATGTCCCACTTACAGAGGATTGGATCTGTCAGCCTCTACCGAGGCCAGGAGACTTCTCAGCTAACGGAGCTGCGGCTGGACAGTAACGTTGTTGTCTGGTTGCCCTCAAAGCCTGTCAAACAAGGAGAGGTTGTGAATGTTTATGTCACAGTTGCCAACAACTCCACGGTGGATCAGTTCATACTCAGGTACAGTAGGTCGTTTTTGTATGTTTCTAATGAGGAAGCACGTGAAGGTATTGGGGACATGGGATGGATCTCAACCAGTTTGAAGTTTATCCACTCTGAAGGTTGCTCCTAGTCCCTGAAACACCTTATTTTCCTCCTTGAACACTGTGAATAGGATTTAAAGCCTACATCACCAGGAGGCTTTTAACATGTATGCCATGCCATTTATCACATGCCCACATTATGCAACAACGTACAGAACACAGCAGTTCGCTGCTTTAGTTGGGTCCTTTCTGCACAAAGACAGACAATAAGGCACCAAAAAAGTTTTCTGCTTTACAGGGCTTTTAAAATAAAGATTTTATTGCACAGACATGGAGCTTAAACACAGCAAAATTTCAATTGCCTGCTTTTCTTTAAGTGCTCTGGCAGTGCTTTGCCTCTCCCACCCAGTGCAGTCTCTCTCTGGGGAGGGGTTTAACTATCTACCCAAGTAGTTTTTGTCTTTGCCAACCATATACCCTTTAAAATAATGTCTGACATGTTTGATATTGCTGTTGACTGTAAGGAACTGTTAGAAGTGAGTGCGGTTATTTTGGATGGGAATGGTGAATAAAGGACCTGGGAACACAAGAACTGCTTTACTGGGTCAGATCACTTTCCTTTTATTTTTTTCTTTAGCAGTTTCCCTACCAATCAGATGAAATCCTTTGAGGATGACAAAGACTGGGAGACTTGTTAATCACTGAAATATTTGATGTATCTTTTTTTTTCTTGTTACTAGGCTTTAAAGAGAAATTTCCACGGTGATAAGCAACAATTGCTCTTTAAAGCCTCAGGGAATCAGAGTTTCCCAAAAGATTCTGCACATGAAAGTATTTATTTCTAAGGCTTATATGAATTAGATTAATACATAGTTGACAACTACTGAGGAGAATAGCCTTTAGAACAGGAAGTGCTGCTTGGCAGATAAAAAGCAGATTTTAAAAAAGGGGACTTTCAGTCATCCCAGAATTTGTTCTGATGTTTGCAGCTTTGGTTAAGTTGGTGAGATAATCTCCCAGACACCTGTTTACTGAGTGAAACCTCCATTATAGAAGTCTTTCCTGATGTTGTTGCTTATCTTTTATTGAAAATCCTTTTTCATAAAGTAGTAGAAATAGAATACTTCTCCACACGACAGGCATAGCTGTGGTGAAAGAAGGAATCCAAAGGCAATGAACTGGATGTTTGCTGACTGGATGGGAGTGGGGATCGCCCTTTAAAGGTCTTTATTTTCCTGAAAAGTGAGTTGAAAATAAACAAGCTTGTTGAAATCTGATAATGTATTTCTTTGCTCAGTGATGAATCTGACTGCCTAGGCAGGGATATCATTTGCATGCTGAGAGGCACAGTAGGTAGAGATGATAATGTGGGATGTCAGTAGTTGCCTGCGTGACATGCTCTTACGGCCAGAATGGATTTGCTTTGGTTTTGAGAACAGGTGACCAATTTTTTTTGAAATAAATAGTCTGACGCTTGTTTGTATACTGGTTATTCTGGGTTACCACAAATGTACAGCTCTGGCTATATTCTCTTTTCAAAACATTAGTTTGGCAAAAAGAGGATTTGTATTTTTGCTTAAGAATTACTTTGAACCAGACACAAGAGCATAAGAAGCTGAAGAAACCAAGGGTTTTTAAATTTTTTTTAAATGGCTTTTGCTTGCTTTAGTTGTGGATGCACAAGGGGTCATTGCCTTGAGTTGTAGTATAGGGCTGACTCGTTCTAAAAATCAGCATTGTTTCAGTGTGCTTCCTTCCCTCTACCACCAAAGGCAAGAAAATCAGTATGAGATATTCCAAAGCAGTCTTGGTTTTGAAAACATGGTCTTGTAGGCATGTCAATCCAAAGATACTGATAGTTGCCGTTGTTAAGGTATCAGATGGAAGCTTTGCTTAAGTTGTACAGGAGGGTAATTCCATGTTAAAAGGTAACAGTTTTAACTGTTCTTCTGACGCTGCAATGGGAAGGAGCTGATACCCGTTGGTGAAAGTCATGTGGGACTGTTCCATGAGTCATGAACCGTGTGGTGGATTCTGTTGGCTGGGAAGGTTTCTTTCATGGTTTTAGGGGCAGAGGAGTGTTGGTGAAAAGCTGATAAACCAAGTTAGGCTTTCTGGTTCTGTGGTAGAGGTCTGTTGTCTTCAGCGAAACTTCTTAGGTGTGAAAGACTATGGAATTTGACCCAGGAATCTATGAAGTGCCTGTATCCTAAAAGAAAAAAAGGCAAGCTAGGGAGTAGCCAGTGCATATGCTGCTTCTGCCTCAGGGCTCCTTTAACCTTCTCTGTGGCCATTTGCCTGGTTAGATAGAGGGCTCTATGCTCTGGTACTCGTGGACTCCCAGCAGAGCAATCCCTACATCCTATGACATGCATTCACATTTAATCATCTTAAAGAAAAATGCACCACACGTTATCCCCGGGCATAGTGGGTTTGTTTATTTTCTGCTTCTTGTATATTATTCATTGAGGTATTTCAACATCCAGTGCTGAAGCAAACAGTATGTGATCATTGCTTTGGGGGCAGGGGGTGTGTGTGTGGAAATAACAGCTACAAATCTTCTTTGGCAAAAGGAAAGTAGACTGCTCTAAATGACCTCATAACCACAAATCATTGCAATTGAAAGTGTGTTCTTAAATTGTGTCTTAATTCAGAATCCTGCTACTGTATCTATAAATTTATCAGCCTAAGAACACCAGTAAAGTCAAAGGGAATGACTAATATGACGGGGAGCGGAGTGAATTATGCGTGGTAGTACATTAAGGCAGTGGGAGCGCTGTGTGAATAAACACACATCTTCCTTTCTTGCATCTCATCAGCACAGAGCTACTGGGAAAGCAGTTCCAACAATATGGATAGGCTGTAGGGTACAGGTTCCCTTCACAGGCCTGTTCCTGTCCTGCTGTGTTATCTTCTGTGCGACACAGAAAGTGTGAAGAGTTGGTCAGCATCACTCTCAGGAGTGGGAAACCCATTTCAGTCTTGTTCCTAGAAAGCTTTGATTTCCTCTGATGGAAGGGTTTTCAGCTTTGCCATAAATTAACCACAGTAATATAAATGAAAAAATATTGATTAAAGAGCTGAAGAAATAGAGAAGGGGGAAAGAAAATATTACACTGTATTCCTACCATTAGGAAGGATTTCTGGGCCTCCAAAAGAGAGATAAATTACATTTACTGCTGACTGCTCAGTAAGGAAAACCTACTTCTAGCCGTTGGGGCTGAGTAAACTATGAACAGAAGAAAAGTACTATCAGTATAGGACAGAAAAGCAAAAAAACTAGCAATAGAGATTATGTGTACTGCTCGGAGCTGTTATAAATTAGTACCACCGGCTTCAACAGAGCTACTGTGGTTGATTATCACTTCACCATTTGCTGTGTAGGCACACGATTCTGATCTGAGTCATCATTTTGGGTGCATTGTCTGTGTTAGAAAGCAAAATCCGTAGGGCGAGACCCTGGTCTCGAATGCTTTTATGCCCTCATGCCCAGCAGACTACAAATAAGGGGAAAAATCATAAACATACTGAAAATAACTGCCTGTTGTGAGATTAACTTTCAGAAAATAACACGTAGCTACATGTGTACGCTGAGGCACTTGAAGGTAAGTAGGAAGCTGGACACTCAATTTCTGTTTGTAGTCCTGAGGAGACGGTGACCTGAATGCATTAGGCAGCTTTGAAAAGTCTGTCCTGTGTGCATTGCTGTGTTTGTTCTGTAGCTCTAAATGCTTTTCCAGCTATTACGCTGTTAAAGGATCCTTCCGTCTGTTTTTCGTGGCGTGACATGTCACATCTGATCTGGCAGAACACTGTACAACACAAGGCCAGAGCAAAAGGTGTGGGAGCGCTAAGTGTTTTATGTTACTCTGCTGGGCAGCAGCTAATCTCTAACTCACTCTAGAAGGTGCTGATAACCTGATTTACAGAAGGTGTTGAGCAGGATAAGTAAAAGGAAAGAGGATGAAGTTGTTATCTGTCCTGATTAGAGAAAAGAGGTAAAAAACATTGGTACTTTTTTTTTCCCTGAGGCTGCTTATTAAAGATTTTGTAGTGCAGCTCATTGCATTGATGTAAGTTGTAAACAGGGTTACTGAATTACCTTTGTCCAGCAAACAAATCAACCCAAGACAATGGATAATTAATGGTGATAATAAATCTACAGAATGGAAGAAGGATAAAGGATAAATGCAGCGAGGAAAGCTATTAAACTCTTCGGCTGAGGCAGCTTTATATGTCAGTTCCTAATGAGTATTGACAGCAGAGGAAGATGCACATGTAGAGTAGCACTACAGAATAGCCAGAGCTAGAAAAAATTCCAAGACTAGATTGTGACCGGACCATAAATAGCCATTTTGCATGGAAGACCTAGTTGAGCCTCCCCAGGGAGTAAAGCAGGCAGAGGAGAGCCGTCTGTGCTTGGCACTGCCCTCAGCTGTTCTACCTGCTGCACGTAAAAGAGAGAAAAATAATAATGTTTTCTAACAATTACTGTTTAATTTTAGATACTGATATTTTAGTCTTACCTGTACTCTGAAATCCACCTGGCTTAATGGTTGGTTTATCACTTCTGAAGGCTCACACCACTGCAAACCTGAGTGACATTGTAATGACTAACTGCAGCTGAAGTTAACCACAATGTATGAGACCAAAGCAGAGCTGACTTCACATTTGGTGTTAACTCGTAATTTGGGACATATCCCAAGCACCCATTTTATACAGCAAATGGGATGCCGATTTTCAGTGGTGAAGTGAAGGATGTGCTTTTTTTAATATTGCTTCATATTTTAAAACTAATGTATCTAAGAATGAAATGAAGAGAGGCAGAATGATTTGGTGGGATGCTCTTGGGATACATGTGTATTTCCAGATGTGAATAGCAACAATACATTTTGCATTTCCTGTGCAGCTTTGCATTACTTAAATATTTAAAAGTTATTTCAATGCACAAAAGTGCTTCAGTCAACATCTGAAGGGAGAGGAGTTTGAAGCCCTCAGACTTGTTTCTGTCGTCTCTTTTTTTCATATTCCATTTTTAATTGAGAAGATCTTGTCTTCAGAAATTCAGACACACTATTTTACCTGTTGAATGAGTATGAAAAGTAACAAGTCTCTGAAAGCTTGATTTCTTTTTGTAGTGCCTTAAAACTTTTCTTTAGTCATACATCTTGTATTATGTGCTATCGTATTTTATAATCTACATCAGTAAGCACTGTGGACATAGTCTATTGAAGTACTCTTAATTGGCAGTTACTGGAGAATATGACAGACGGGTAAATATTTCCCAATATAACTTTAAAAAGCATTTGTGATTTTAAAAGTCTTTTTGTTTGGTTGTTTTTCAACAAAGACAATGTGTTAATGCTATTTTGGGAGAATGGTATCACACTTCAGTTAGTTTAATTTCATTAGCCCTTAGCAGTCCCTTTTCATGGACATCGGTGTCATACCAGAGGCAGCTGCATCCTCCAAACAAGTGACTCATTCTCAAAAATGCTAAGCTGGTGAGGATGTCCTTCAAACAGAGACTGAGAAAACGTACTTCTCACTAGAACAAGTGGAGAGCTCACTTGAGTCTGTGGTAGCTGTGAGTCAGGTTTAGTAAAGTTTTTTTTAAAAGGATCTGATTATTAACTTGAAATGGAAGCTACCTAGAAAAGAGAGTAAGACACTCTTACCCTGGCGTTCTTTAAAAACCTTTTAAAAAATGTGGTGCTTTAGAAACCTTTGGACCATTTTGTTGATGTTTCCACTGCAATGTACTCCTTAGTACCCAGAATAAACTATGGATTTGTTGTTAGAAGGCTGAGCCTGGGTTCCTTACTTTTGAAAACTATTTGCTGATTGATCATGACTGAGTCACTGGAGCACAGCTTTGCAGCCAGTGAGCCAGGAAGAGACCTCGGATTGGCCCGATGTGTTCCAGGATCTGAGCAGTGCAGTTCAGTGGTAGTGAAGTCCATGGAGCACTCATTGCTGAGAATCAAAAGTTATAGCGTCCCTTTTGAAAACATTACCCTTAACATCATGATAAGCTACTTGCAAACTGCAATTCCTATAATGCAGAAGTCTTACAAGACTTACCTAAACCAGTGATATAATACTTGTAGGAATGTTCTTTGTATTGTAAAAGCAGACATTTCCAAAGGGCGTGTTCTGTTGAAGTCTGTGAGTTCCTTGAGCCAAATCTTGGGCTATCTCTGTGTGATTGTCAGCCTTCCTGGTTATGTGACAGGTAACACCTTCTTTTTTCTAGGTACAGACTAAGGCAGGAAATCTATCAGCTGTGTAGACAAACCTGAACTATGTTTATAGTTTGCATAATAACTTTATATAGTAAACTATACAAGACATTTGTACTTTTGTACTTCAGGTTCATGTGTTTGGAAACTTTTCCTAGTTGCTTTACTGGAAAAGTAGAAGGAACTGAAGGGGGGGACATTGTAGAGGTTGACTGTAAATGGAAGAGAACAAAATTATTGCGTCAGCAGTCAGCCAGAGAATTGCTAGCTATCAATGCTGCTCCAAGGGCTAGAGCTGAACGTTTTGGTTAATTTTTGGCAAATGCCAAAACTTTTCAGGACTCTTCAGAAACTTCATATTGAGATATCTTGTTAAAATCCCTCTTGTCTCCTCCCCTTTAGTCTCATCGAACTAGTGAAGTCATTCCTGGCTTCTTTTCCAAATCAGCTGCAGCACGTGTTGCTCAGGGCTGCTGCCCTGCGCCTTCGCTCTGTTTCAGGACGCTGCTCTGAGGTGCAACCTTCTGCTCTGCCTGACCTTCGCAAAAGCCTCTGCATATGCAAGACTGCTTAAAAGAAGAGATAAGGCACCTCTACTTAATTTCTGTTTAGGCTATTAGCCACTTGTGTGACTCCAGTTACAACAGTTAATTAAATCCTTGGTTACTTGCCTAATTAGAAACAATGGTGTGTTGTTAAAAGATCATACCATAGAAACCCCAGTCCTCCCAAACCAGCAGTAGGGAGGGAAATTTCATACTACGGGGAGTAGATTTTAGTTGAACCAAGATAACGTTTTCTGGCTGTTAGGAAAAGGCTGTAATCTGATGCATTAGGGAATCTCCTGGGAATCCTCAGTGTGATTATCTGACAAGCTGCTGGGTTCCAAGGCCACTGTAAGCAAGAGAGTGTGTGAGCCTGTAGGTCCGAATGGAAATGAGTACCCCTGAGAAAAATAGTGTGACAAGGCTTTAACACCTGCTGCATCTGTTAAAGCTGTAAAAGCAGTAGTGACTGGCTGGAGTGATACGGGGAGGGACATGGGCGAGTCGTAGCTCAGGGCTTGCAGGGGGAGGATTTAGGATGAAAGCATAAGGAGTAATCTATGAGTAGGTATCTGGCCTAGAAGAACTGTGAAATCTGATGGTTTTATTTGTATTGTTTTATTAGTGCTTGTGAGGCTCATTATTAAAGACAGAAACTGTCAGATTGATTGAAGTTTCTGTTTTGGTGGACAACTGTTCCTTGCTCATGGCAGCACATACACAAAAAACTTAAATTGTTTATATGTTCTTACAGCACTTTACAGTTAAAGCTTCCAGAGAAGGCATGGGGATGGTGGGAGCTGCTGCTCTGCACTTAAGAGTTAATTTCTACATAAAGCTGAGCTTTCCTATAAGGTATTGAGTGTTTGAGTGCAAGTTTTGTCAGTTTTGCTTGGGATCCTACTGGGGTGCTCTGTATTTTCTTGAAATTCCACCCTGACTTGTATGTGCTGCCTCTTCAGAGAGATGGGTGCTGTTGTGTATAGTACTTTCTTGCAAAGAAAGTTGTGTTTATATAGATTTTCAGTGCACAGAAAAGTTGATTAATTCATAGTTTAGATGAGGCTGGGTTGAAAAAAAATTCAGCATCTTTTTTTTTTTGTTTGTCTAGTTCTTGATGTGTTACAAAATGGCTTTATTAACAAAGCTGCCAGGGGGTTAATTTGTACTAACAGCCTAATCATCTCCAACAACATCATTTTATGTTTTCATATTGCTGCTTAGATCAGCAAGACTAGAGAAAAGATGACTTGAGAAATAGCGCGTATCTTAGGAAGAAGGAAAAAAGAAAAATAGAGGGGAAGCATTTCAGACATAGCCCTCTGCATTCTCAGCTGTCAGGCTGTTTAGAAAGATTTGCTTTTTCTTACAAGCGCTGGCTCTAAGATGTAAGCCTTGATTTCCAAAATGCTGTGAGACTGAGTTCTTTGTACGAGAGAGGCAGGCTCATTAAAGGGAGTATGCAGTACTTAGACACTAAAGTCTAGAGCTCAGTTATGCAACCTCCCCAATTAGTCGTGAAACAGAACACAGAAATAGTTGTGAGTCATGAATCACAACTTGGTTTTGCAGGTAAAAGAGTGCCTGACATACTAGACTGCAGAGTCATAGTTGGCCTCTGACTCGCCCCTTGAGTACCAGTAGGGCAGCTCAGCCCTACAGGTAATTATTAAGGCACAAATGACCAGCCTAAAGGAGTTCCTTGTTTGGCATATTGGACATTTGTGGATCCTATTTTGAAGAAACTAAATTTACCTATGGATTGCATAGCTGCTTACTCAGAACTCTCAGCTTTGCTATAGCTTTTAAAAAAATTAGGTGCTGTGATACTAATTGCTGGAGTCACTTAGTGTGCCTGGTCTCAGCAGGCTATAGAAATACCACCAGTAGCAACAAAAATGTTTTTCTGCTCGAGGTTATGTCTAGCTTAGGAAAAGCCCTGATTGCACAGGGAGTTCTTCCTATGGAAAGGAAACATCAACCCATGATGGGAGCCTGTCACTTAGGAACGCACCCAAATTTAGTCCTGTTGAAAGTAATGAGAATGTCCACAGGCTTTAGGCTGCTTTATATACCTCTGGATTTGAGACATTCATGAGAGGCCATGATAGCACTGGCTTCTGCTTTTCTCTTCCATAGCAGTCTGATTACAGTGTTCTAGTAGAAGGGAATGACCAAACCTTTGTTTGTGTCTGTATTTAGTTGCTGTTGGTTGTTGATGATGGCAGCGGACAATGCACACTTACATATGTTGTAATATTGTTTTCAGACACAGCAGGTAAGAGGATGGTGTTAAATTTTTAATTCATTTCTCTGCCCAGTACGCTGTGAAGAGAAGAGAGCTGCTCTGAAGGGAGATGCTCAGGGCAAATACAAGAACAGAGAGCAGGAGGTGTTACACAAGCCAGCTGTCAGGAGGGTCACACAACCTGGCAGGTAACGCCACAGCAGCGTTCAAGTAGGTGACTTGGATCCCTGACACTGGATTTTGATTTACGAGTGGGTACCGCTGTGCTTGTGGTGATGATGCGTGAAAGTGGTGATTCCAAACCTAATGAGCTCAACTTCACAACAAGGTCTCTGAAGGGAGGTAACAGCAGCTTTGGTACTTAGGTCCATTAGGGTCTGAGCTGGGTGACATTGAGCTTCAAAGTGATTCCCCAGTGAGTTTTGTAGAGAAGTGCTAGTATCTTAAATCACACAGTTCAAAGCCCTAGAAAGGATATTGCAGGCAGCAGTCTAGTCTGGATGGAAATGCATGAAGATGACATGCAATCTCAATTTTCCAAGACTCTAGGGTACTGACTAAGAATTTTTCTCTTATCTGTCTGCGACAGTGCTATTGTAATTAGCGCTGGGCAGAAATATTGACATAGCTGAGTGAAGATTTTATTGCCTGGTTATAGATGGTGACAGCTGGTTAATTTTAATATTTTGTGAAAGATCTTTAAAGAAATCCTGAATAGTTGTTCAGAAGTTAACATGTCTTATCTGTGTTAATAAAGCATGGCTTTGCTGTCATCTGTATTTTGCATTCTTTAATTTTTGTAGCATCTCAGGTGATGGGTACTTTGTCCATTGCTATGGTAACAGCTGTTTTTATTTCTTACGCAAAGTAAACATTGACATAAACCCCACTCTAATGTGTTCTTTTTATTCATCATGTACACCTAATGGATGCCATAGCTGTACAAATATGTCATGATCGTAGTGGGTAGAGTGCAATAAACTGAAAGTCTAGTGCCCTTGTATATAACGGGTTTCGCCTTTCAACACACACGTAATTTTGTCAGCTACTTCAACTCTGTTTTTACTCCTACCCATGTTTAATTAGAGTTCAAATACTTCAGGGTGGAAACAGTCCCTGACTGTGTGTTGGTGAGTGCTTAAGGGAAATGGGATCTAATAGCAGATGAGGCATGCTAACTTTGTTTTTGCTCTTAAACAGCTCCATTTTGATGTTGAATTGATCCCATGAACTTTTGGCAGTTGTTCAAAATACCTCCTATCCTTTTTCTAAGCACTAGTGATGGGAGTAGCAGCTCTTTTCCTGTGTTAATAATTCTATTTTGTTGCCATAAGAAAACCCCAAATGTCTCATGAAAAGCTGTATGAAACCATCGCAGCCTCAGTCCCCTCCACGAGGCTCTGCTACCCAGTTTCCTTCCGAATGCGATTCCTCCAAGCCTGTGTGGAGTGATGCAAATGCAGAAGGAAGTGTTACCAGTTCCTCCCTTGCAGCTGGGGAGGTGATGCGCTTTAAATCCTAACACCCAGCACCCCCTATGCACCCCCACACCGGGGAGAGCTGTTAGGTCTGAAGCTTCTTGAAAGGAAAAATCCTGGTGGAAAAAGTCTTTCTACAAGTGTTTTCTAGGGTTCTCTCTGCTCCCTGTCACAGTTATCTGATAAATGTAGCAATTATCTTTTCAGTTCAGAGTAAAAAAAACCCTAAAATAATTAAAACTATCTAAAAGAAGAGACTTGCATGTTCTGTATTATATTCTATGTGCTTTCAGAGCGATTCAGATGGAACCTCATTAAACATCTTTACAACCCTCTTAGATTCATCTCTATTAATTATTATAGGGATTTCCCATGAGGGAATGACTCTGTACCACCTTGCACTAAAATGAAACTCAATGATGACATTAGAAATGCTCTGCATGGATAGAAGTGTTTGCAGGATTGATGCTCTAAACCCTAGTTCTGCGGAAAGACTGTTCATGCACTTGGCTGTATGTGCTGTGGCCAAAGCTAAATGTGGGCACTAACTTCTAAAATCAAGATCATGCTTTATGAGATGCTGTTTAATCCTGCAGATGCCCATTTGCTATGTACTGCAGTGAATATTGCTGAAGGGGGTCTAATTGCTTACCTATTTGACTTAGATGATACCTCCCTACTTACTTCTGCAGAGTTATTCTAACGTACAAGAATCATAGTTTGCTGTGTTTTAAATCATTCTGGTTTAGGGATAGTACTCCTTTCTTCCACGTTGGTAAAGCTAATTCCAGAAGGTGTCATTTTTGGAGATGCTTTGCCTTGCATTGTGCAGTACGCTGTTAGGTAAGAGGGCTCAGTAGAAAGAGCCACAACAACTCCCTTGTTCTCATAGTGCTAAATGCGAGTGAGTCATGGTTAGATCTCGGCTGGATGTAAGAGCAATTCCTGGGAATGGGAAATGATCAAGAACTTCTTGTTCTAGGAAGCTCTGATTGTTCAGAAAGGCAATGATTGTCCTGTTGTGTTGCGTAATTATATCCGCCTCCACATATCCCACTGCTGTTCACTTCTATTATGTCTTTATTTAAGTCCTAGCTATTCAAGGAGGAAATTTTAACAGATTTATGGCAAGAGCAATTCAACATCCGTGCGTCCTTCTCTGCTCAAAAAAAGTCTCAATGGATAAGGAATGTCACTTTTGATAATTGTTTAAATGGTGCTTAAGGGGCCCCCGGGCTAGTTACATCGACTCTATGATTTGCCTTTTCACCAAATACTCAATTGATTCAGAGTCAGAAACATGAAAGAAGAGGAGAGAAAATGCAAAGAATTGCAGTAATTGAGTGTTTACAAATATAAGAAAATTAGCCAGTTGTATTAAAAATCGCAGTTGCTACTCTGAAATACACATGTATGCAAGTGTTTGTTCAGTGGATAAGTGTATTTGGCTTTTATTTCTTTTTTCCGTATATGTAAAAAGGAAATAAAAGAAACACAAAATGAGTTTAACTTAATCTGAGCATATTCTTAGGATCTGGTAAAAAGTGGATAAGTGTATTTGGCTTTTATTTCTTTTTTCCGTATATGTAAAAAGGAAATAAAAGAAACACAAAAAGGCAAACTAGTCTTTCTTCTGTTTTAGAGCTTCATCATTCAGAGCAGAAGGGAGCCTTGTGTGGGAATTCATTCCAGATAGCTATTTTGGAAAGGACTGGAATCTGGATTGGTTTTGCTAGGAAATTCTTACATCTGGCCATTTATGCTTCTTACATCTTTCTAGTATGCTATCTAAGGCTTAAAACATTCTTTAGAGGTGTTGCTTGTAAGATTGTAAATGAGTGTTCCTGACCTGATAGATAAAGCCGATTGTGATTAATAGTCAGTTGTTTGTTATTTGTGGTTTTTTTCCTGATCTAAACATCTTAATTGCCACCTATGATTAAAAGTGACTTGTCAATGTTTGACATTGTCAAGGTAGGTTAATGTGGACAGTTATAACAATTTTCAGGCAGGCTCTGTGAATACAGATTGCTCACCTGAATAAAGACCTTGCACAATCATACTTATCGGGGGGAAGGAATTTTTTGTCTTCGTGCTGGTTTCAAATGCTTTAGAAAGAGAAGATCCGTAACAAAGATGCTGTAGGGTAGAGATGTCCAGCTCAAGTGAGTGGGTAAGTGATTAAAAACTTGGGCTGGAGAGAGAAATATGGGGATTGGAGCTGTAATTTCTCTTGTCTGATTAAACACAATATGAGACTTGCATTTGATATGATATCACTTGGGCTGTTTTATGCAGGAGTATTAATGTCTTTTCAGCATGTAGTGAGAGGGGACAAAATTTTATCACAGTTCCAGTGTTTGTATATTAAATTTCCACGTGGTCAGGTTTGAAAATAATAATGGTGAGAAGGACTGTGACTTCTTTAAAATAATAGTCTAGTTCTAGACAAGTTCTCTCTCTTATCCTTTATTGTAATAGTGTTACGTGTTTATTACATAAATACATACAACTTGCTTGGTGCAAGTGGGACTCTGTAATGGTTAAAGTAGTAGGTCATGGAGTAAGATGCCATCCCCAGAGCCAGTAGATGAGACTTCAGTCTTTTGTCACAGAGGTGATCCTTCCATGTCTCACATTCATCAGCATCTTCAGACTGTAACACTGAGCCCACTCACAACAGATGTGGTATCCTTCTGAGGGGGGTTGTGACTCTTCCGTGCAAATAAACAAAGGCTTAAGAGAAGGAAAAAGGAAGTATGCTAGGCATAATTTTTTCTCCTCTGTTGTTGCACAAGATTTATTTGCAAATCCAGCCCTTGACTTACCTCAATGCAATATCTGGTTGAGGCCACCACAGGGAGCGACTAGATGGCTGCCAATGAAGCTCAACTTAGAACCGTTTCCACTCTGCACTGGGGAGAGGAGCTGGAGGTCTGCAGGCAGCACCCTCCAGATGGCTCTGCAGCCCTGCCAGAGGCAACACACTTGTTTTAGCAAAGGGCCTCCAGAAGCTGCTGCTCTGGGTCATCTCTGCCACCACTGCCACCACAAGCAGCAGCTGTGAACCAGCAGCTCCTCAGCCTTTGTGCTCCTGTGATGTAAATATATGACACATTATTGATGCCAGTGGGCTTCGGATCTGTTCGTAACCACTGCCCAGTATTGTTATTTTTGCATACTAAGAGATTGCTTTTGGTGTCGAGGGAATTTATTTCCCCTTGAGCACAGTCACAGCGAAGTTTGATTTGTACCTTTTTTTAAGTGCATGCTTTAGCATACAAAATCTAATACATCCTTTTGTAGAGCCAAGAGGACTTGTTTTCTTGTTTGATTTGGCTCTTCTTGCTTAATCTGGAGCTGTGCCAAAAACATGAATATTCATGACACTGTTAAACAAGATTTTTATTGAAAAGAAAAAATGGATCTGAAGTCCTTCATTTGTCATTCTGAACTCAGCTAGTGAAAGCCCTGTGAACAGGCACATTTATCAGTGAGGTTTTCTTGGGGTTTTCTGGCTTTGTTTGCTTACTGAATGAAAATTCATTAAAGCCACAGAGTATATGACTAACTGGTAAATCTAGTTTTAAGATGTTTCTGTATGAAGCGTGAATATAATACATATACAATATATAAACTAAATTGTGCTATTTTTAAATATTAATTCTAGCTTAAGTATCAAATACTTCAGCAAGTATTGAACCTCAAGTAAGTACAGAGCATATCTAGCATATTCAAGGCCTTTCTCTGGACTTGCTCCAACAAATCCATGCCTTCCTTAGGTTGGGAGCCCTAGACCTGAGCTCAGAACTGCATGTGGTGTCTCAGAAGAGTGGAGTAGAGGGGCAGAATCACCTGCCTTGACCTTCTGGCCATGCTTCTCTTGATGTAGCCCAGGGTACAGTTGGCCTTCTGGGAAACCATGAAATTCCCAGGTGTGAGCTTTTCACACTGACGAAATTCTAAACAGATAAAGTATGGGAAATGGAAGAGCAGAACTGTGCTTTTCATTAAGTGTAATCATCTGTTTATTTTTAAAAATCACCATAAGCTCTGTGTTAATTCTGTTATTATCAGTGATAAACTACTATAGATATTAGTAAGAACTATTTCAGGCTAATGACCTCGACATTTCTGACCCAGGATTTTTTGGGTGTTGTGATAGTACCATAAAATTCAGCTACTGATCCATGTAGATGCTATATAGAGGTTACAGTTAATGTCACGGTTCTCAGTTGATCTAAAATCTGATCCTGTGACAATTTACATCCATGTCAGAGTTCCATTGACTTCAGTCAGGACATGATCAGGTCAACAGTTGTGCTTGGGTCTAAGTGGCCTGTAACACCACACTCCTGATGATCACAGTTTCCTCTTTCAATTAGTCATACTGGTAAAAACAGATGATTAAAACAAGACGTGTCCAAAAAGAGAAGTAACTTCTGAAGTGCCAGACTCCCTAGGGAGTTGTTCACACAAGAGTGCTAATGAGGGCAGAAGTAGAGAGTGAGACTGAACAGAAACAAGAGAGATCTGCTCTAGAAATAAGTTGAGAAAAGCACTACTATAACTCTTTTGTTAATTGTACATTGCTGAAGGTCCCTAAGGATATCAGCAGAAAATACACGGAATATGTGATTTTCTAGACTGAGCCTTTAACTCTGTGTGGTGAGTGGGCCTTACAGCAAAATCTAAATTTGCTGTTGCTCACAAGCAAAGGGTTAAAATCCTTTTACTTGCAATTGTGATTTCCTGCATCTAGATTTGGAGGTCTTGTGTTCAGTCCTGTTGGTCTTTGGCAACCTGTTGCCCAATATGTTAATTTCTAAACTAACATGAATGTTGTTAACAACCTGGAAGTTCTATAAGCTACAGTGGAAACAAGATTTTTCTTTTTCAAATATCTTTAAAAAATAATAAAAATTCTCATCCTAGCTAAAGGAGGAGAGCTGGAGCTAATTCCATGCAAAGAGCTTGGGAATAAGAAAAAAACCACCATTGCTTAGTGTGCAAGAGCAAACAGAAAAGTGCAAGAAATCATAGGTAATTCAGAGGTGAATGCTATTTCCCTCTACACTGAGTTATATGCCACTATCATTTTTTTTCCCCCCTCAGTTAATATGACAGCAGTGCGATAGCTAAAGTTTGCACGCAGAACTATAGAAAGGGCTTGGGGCATCCTGCTTGGAGAAGCTGTGTGCAAGAACTGAAGATGACTTCTGAGGTCTGGCTTCAGAAACCAGGGAGGCCCTCATGGTAGAATTGTGGGAAAGTATTGCTGTAACAACAAAGTATGTGCTCTTAAAGGGGGAAAAGTATGTAACACCATCAAAGACGGACAAGGATTCAAAGGGAAACATATGTCTAAAACATACGGGTCAAGTTTATTTGAAAAGAAAATTTGTTTGCTTTTGATTCTTTATAACATTTCCCATGGAGACTAGCAAATATAGCTGCCACATTTTTGGCAAAGGGGATCTCATCCTAAACCTGAAATGCTTAAATACACATACTTACGTAAATATGGTCTCTATTAGTTTCAACCATGTGACATCTAACTCCTGCCTTTTGTAGTTAATTTTCTCTTCTCTCCTATTGGCTGTATTTTAAGCATAAAATGGGACTGTTAGTAAAAAAGAATGTTGCTGTTACTGCTTTTTTTTAGGAAGAAAAAGAAGGACAAGGTGACTGGTTATGTTATATGCCGTATGGGTAGGGGCACTGGTGATAGGCTGTACCATAAATTTCTGTAGGGTGAGTCTGAAACCACCTGAGGTTTCTAGTTATTGAAAGCCATTCTTAAGGCTGATTGGTTTACAGAAAAAATTTGGATAGCAGTAACTGAGGAATCCTCTCTGGTTATGTTCTCCAAAAAATATCAATTAACAGAGTTGAAATTTGAAGGAAGGATAGGATGAAGTCAAATCAGACCCTATTCACCAAACCAGTCTGGTTTCAGTGCCTTCCCTGGGCTAGAATAAAGCTTAGGTTTTTTTCCCAAATACTGATGCTGAACACCTACCACTCTGTTTGATTCAGTTCAATTTGTTTATTTTTAAATAAACTATGACACACTCCTCTCTCACACAGGCAAAGAGCTCTCATTGATGTCAGTGGGAGCTTCACCACCTCTGGGATGAGAGGGTCAGGATCAATAAAAGAATGCCTGAGAGCTGGCCAGGCTTATATTCCACTCTTCCGAAGCACATGATAGTTGGAAAAGCAAACAATCCACTGAGACCTAATCAAGTTAAGTGCATTTAAAACACTGATCGTAACTGTCATCAAGGGATTACAGTCAAGAGAATTGATACAAACCTTTCAAAGCCTTGGTGCAGTAAGATGGGCAAGCTCATAGCTAGAATAATAGCCTCTAGCCTGCAGCAGAATGGTTTCTATCTCCTGGTCTGTCTTTTTCTTACCTTAGGGCTTTCTGAAATAAATGTATCTGTATACACTTGTATACAAATACATACATGTATTTTTATTTCCCTTTTAGAAGCACCTTAAGTGAGCTCTTAATGTAAGTATGTAAAGGGCAGATAACTAACTGTCAGACATCACTTTTGGATCCCCTGCAACATGCTGTCTGGCACTTGGGACTAGATTTAGGCAAAGAATAGGTCACAAGGGTCAAAGCATTTGCCTTTCCATCCATGCAGATGTTCTTCTTGCCTTTATATGTATGTTGCAATACTTTTAATGGCTGAAAAAAAAGAGATAGTAGTGACAAACACAGGGAGTGTTGCCAAGATTGTCTTGGCATTGTTTCCTTTCTCTCTGACCCAAAGAAAAGGGAGAGAGAAAAAGAGCAGAGGCTTTGACTTCTTGCCAGTTTGCTTAGTGATTTGTAGACAGCCGACAGATCTGCCTGTGAAGATGGATGGTTGCAAGCACTTATTAGTATGTAGTGCCGGTGACAGATCTCGAGACAGCCGACTGTCTGTCTTGTGAGAACATTGGTTGCCCACCTTTGGTAATGAAGTGACTGAATCTTCTTGTTCTGACTTTTGACAGTGCCCTGTTGTAAGTGGATGTTAAATGACTCCTAATCAAGTTAAACAAGGAATGTATCCACAGAGGAGTTCTTGGTGCATTGTATGTCCTAAAATCAGATTTTGTCTGTATCGTTTTTACAGGACTGTTGTCCATATTTTGAGTTACCGATAAGGGAGTAAATGTGCAGAGATTGTATTTTACGCGTGTTGAGATAGAAATCCCTACTACTGCTGGGCTGCTTTGTGTGGAAGGAAACATATATTCTTTAAATACTTCCTCACAGCTGGTGCTAAACTTGAGCTGAAAGATTCAGTAGCCTGCCACGGAGGTAACTGCGTTTGTGTGCAGATATTGGGAACAATAGAGTTTAATAGTCTGTGTTGCACTTGCCGAATGCTGGACTTTAGTTTTACAGATCTTTTAGAATCCTGAGCTCTCAAAGTCCAAAATGGCACAACTATTAGCTCTATTTGATATTTTCATTACTTTGAGTGATGTAAATCAGTTTTCGTCCTAAGAGTGAATTTACTTTTAGGATTCCTTAGGGTTGGGTCTCCATTTACTTTAGTTCAGATATACACATCTTGATGTCATAACAATTTCATTTTGTCAATATTGATTTTCAGCCTTCCAGCTGAAGACAGATTTAAGAAAATTCATTCCTGGTAACATAAGGATATGGAGAGATTCTGAGCTACCTCTAGGAGCAATAATAAAGAGAGGATGAAGCACTGTCATGAGCCTTTTCTAGTGAGAATTCTCTCCAGACATACCTGGATTTTGCTTAGGAAATACAATTTCCATAATAATTTAAAATCTGTCGGACTCCCTTCTCAGTCATGTTCTGACTGTGATGCACAGTAAACCTGAAGGATGGTCTTTTTTTAAGAATGGCCCAGGATAAAAATAGTATCTTTCTCACAGAAATGGGTGAAAGAGTTTTCACAGACCCTGCCAACAGCGTTGCTGGCTCAGAGCATTTCTATTTATCTTTCTTTTCTAAAAGCACTGAATTCACTTTCAAGTTTGAAAGCATAACAAAATCATCGGAGATCCGAATTTGTTGATGCGCTTGGAAGATCCAGTAGGCATTCCAGATACATCTCTTATTTGAGTTTTTCTGAATATTAAGCACAAAGATGCCAAATTATTAGATCCTGGCAGCATTCCATTTGCCTAGCAAAGCAATCCTATTATAATTAACGTGGCAAAGGCTTCTATATGTAGGAAAATATTTATGGGATCCACAGAGACCACAAAATGAACAGTAATAAAAGGATTCTGCCAAGTTTGGCTATGTAAATGTAGGGACATATGGTTGGTGTGGCTGATGCCGGCAAAATGCTTTGAAGTCTTATTTATACGTCGTCTTCCTGCCATCCATCACACTTCCACATAGTGGCAGGAGATGTCAGCAGAAGCTGTTGCTGCACCTTAAAATAAACTTGGTGTGTGTTCTGTGCTCAGGTGCAAGACTGTAGCTTAAAGCAAAGAAAACAGTAGAAAATAGTAACGTTGAGCTTTGTTCATATCTCTCTCTGTCTTGTCTCTGCTATATAAGCACTTAATATAGGCGGTTTTGGATTTCTGGCTAAATAAATTCTTTTGGAAGATATGGGGTCAAACTAATGTGTAAATCTGTTCTAAATGTGGAATAATCCCAGTAAGAGAACAGGATTTGGCCTAGTATGTCCAGATTAAATAAATCATACTGGAAAGGCAATTAAAATTTGATTTTTTTTTTCCTGTTGATTACTTTGAGGCTTTACTTTAAAAAAATTATCTTTAGCTGAAATAATATTGTAGATTATTTCAGAAAATTTTTTCAGCATGCAAAATAGCTAGTGAAAAGCTAGGTTAAAGGCTGCCCAAAATTACAAATGCTCGTAATTGTTTATTCTGAAAAACACTGTTTACCACATTGGAAAGGCATCAGCATTTGGGAACGTGAAATGATGAGAGATGTAAACAGAAACATCCTTCATTGTCAGAGGAGCTTTGCTACAGAAGCATGTTTAATCAGCGCTGGCTCCTTCTCATTAAGTGGTGTCACTTAATTACAGCTCCAGGTGAAACAAAATGATTTGCAATAACCATGTCAATTTAATTAGCATGATACAAATATGAGCCTTTTTTTTTTTTGTTCATTGCATAATGCATGGACATGACCTCTTTAAATGTATTTACTTTTATTGACATTTTAATTGGCCACCCACACACATGGGTGCATATCTCTATGCAGTGATTTCCATAGTAACGAAAGACAACTGATTGTGCCACTCAGGCTAGAAACCATGTGAACTTACAGTGCTGGCCCCTTCCTACTTCTATTCCGAAGCGGTAAAAGCATCCTTAAAAATCTGTAGTAATTGCAAAATTGTTACTCAAACATATCAGCTCAGAACTGAAACCTACGTCTGTATTGTCACTAGAAGGAAGATGACAGACACAAAAGTAAGTCAGGACTGTCTTTTTCTCACTCATTGCAAACATTACATTCCTTCTGTGAGAATTTTTGTTCTCCAACTGGGGAGTGTTGCTACTACTCAGGCTAGAACTAATTTTCCTGTTGCTCAGAAGTCATTTGAAAAGCACCTGTTTTCCTTTAGGTAGGAGAATGCTCAAATGCTGTTGAAAAAACCAGCAATACAGAAGCAGGTAGAAATTCACAGAAAAAGTGACAGATGTGTAAAAAGACCAACCTGCATGTTACTGCCAGTTCTTTTTAAATGTAGGCCAGCAAAAGCAAATATTGAGCGTAGTTTTGCCAGCATTCACCCTATAAGAGTCAGTCTATGATTAGTCACACCATCAAAGCATAAGCAAAAATAATTCAGTTATTAAAGCAGTAATCCCATCTGCATGGACCATATAGACTAAGAATAAAGCAATGTTGCATTTTAGAAGGGCTAAGCAGGATTGTGTGTTACTTTTGTGTCTGATATGAAAGCTATATATATATATATATATACAATTTTTAACGGGGTTGAAAACTACAATCAGAACTTCATTTTTGCTAACCAAAGGGTTTGGCCTATGAATCTGATATTTTCAGGGTGGAAATTAATGTGTGTAAAGCCAAGTTTTCTTTCCCAGGGCACAGGTAAGGTGAAAACTGGATTAGCTCATACCCCATCAGCATACAAGATGCAATATTCAGTTAACAGCTTTGAACTGAACAAATGACCATGTCTAATAGATTGCAAACACTGAATTTCATAATCACAGAAAACTATCTGATTGTAGTAAAGAGTGATATATAATGCCAGATTCAAGCATTTGTCATTTTTCAATACCACTCCTAGGACAGTTCACAGTCTACCACAGAAGTCAAAAATGGAGGCTGACACTGTAAATGAGAGCAGAAAATTTAAAAGTCATCTGAACTCTGTCTTATGATTCTCATGACTATAATGCGATAGGGTTGGTTCATCTGTGTAGAAAGATGAGGAGGGCTCTACCATGTATTATGGGAGTACAGAGTGCATCAGGAACCGGAGCTCTTTCCTCCAAGGATTTAAAAATGCCCAATTCTCCTGACAGAGGCTTGTTTTTACGTGAGATGCCATCTAAAGCCTCACTTGCTCTGGTTGTTTAAAAACTCTTTCTTGCCTCTTTTCAAATGTAGAGTTTTAATGTCATATTGTCTTTGGATAGTTCAGATCTCTTCTTGAAATTGTTTCTGGAGTTGCAGTTTTGTAAACAGTTCTGCTCTTACCTCTCATACTATTTCTATGAAATGCTATATAGCTCCCTCTTTCCAATAATGGAAAAATCTTCATAATTGTAGTGTTTATAACTCAGGATTATTAGGAGCTGAGTTTGGCTGAAATTCTTGGCAAAGATGTATTCAGTGAAGAGTACAACTTTGAGTCAGCCAAAGAAATTAATATGTCAAATTTTAATTTAAGAAAGAGCTGAACAACCTTAAAATTAAACAGAGTCTTTAAGTTTATAGAAAGAAATAAAAATCACTTCAGCAACACTTTTTTTCTGCCTTCTGGTAAACAATAACCTCCCAAACCCATTCTATATTGACAGTAAAAATTTTACCTTTGTTAGTGGGTTAATCTGACCAGCAAACCCCAAATCAATTACTCATGAAGTTCTATTTCTGAACTTTTACTTTTTAATGTCCTTTAAAAATGCTGTGAGTTCTTTTTGCTATTTAAAGTATCCTACAGGGGCACCCGCTGTCTTTGTATTGCTGCTGTTCCCAGACCATAAGACTCTTATGCACTGAAGTTTTTTCCAAGTTACTTCCTCTTGGCAGAAAACAGTTTCCAACTGTGGTGGAAACCAACTGTCCTTGAATACAGAAAACAAGATTACCAAGAGCTTTAAGAGAGTCAACAAAGTCTACTCCACTTCATGTTTGTCATATAACTAGAGTGAAGCATGACTGAAATCTTTCCAGGGATGATTGCAGACATAATGTGGGCCAGAAATCATCGACTCTGGTAGGTTCTTATTGATTATGCCTGGAAATGGTTGCTATATTTCTTTATCATTACTCAACATGCTGCTATTATTATTATTATTATCATCATCATCATCCTGTACTTTCACTACAAATCACAATGACTTTTAAGAGTTGTTTTTACGTAGTTGTCCATCTCCTCAAATATTGATGGAGCTGCACAGTAAGTAGCAGATTTTTACCTGCCTAATTTGCTTATCTAATATTTATATGCAGGAGCAGGTGGTTAGATGGAGAACTACCCATTTACACCTGCACAGACAGTTTAACTATATCTTGACAAGAGTTACTCATCTGAAACACAAAACCAGCAGCTCTCTTGGTCTCACAGTACTTTGCATGCTTTGAAGTTGGCACTGTCATCATTCTATCCTGCTCCAAAATAATTTTGCCCTTTGCTTAGATGTACAGAAGGGCTAAAACCTGTCTTTGAAACCTTCTTGAGCCTAGAAATCAACACAGAGGTCAAACAATAGCATAGGAAAATGTCTTTTACAAGATGGCTGATTTCTGTATTTGTTTTTGTTCTGATTTTGTCAGTGTCTCCTTCAGGCTGGCTTAACCCAACGCTGTGTTTAACACACAGACTGTCAAATGCTCTGTACTACCGATGATGGTTTAGTAATGTGCAACAGAGATTAAGCTGAACACAGAAGCCTATTTCATTTATATTCCTCTAGGTCAGCATCCCAATAAGTAAAAGTGTTTCTGTTTCATGGTCTTCCAACCTGATGGCTGTGTAGCCAGGTCAAAATTTCATTCTTCAGCATCAGAGCACTGAAGGACAGATTCTGCTTTCTTTGTGCATGCTGTGGTATTACAGGCTTTAAAGAGCCTCCCTCAAGGCTCTTTAAAGCCTGTAATACCACAGCATGCACAAAAGGATGTATTAGCAATGCATACAGATAAGTATAGCAGATTCTGGATTAAACTAGAGATTGGTCTGAATAGTAAAGTGATAACTGGGGTCCAGTGTTTACTGAAGTTCCAGATTTTAGACCAGCTGTTCATACAGCTCTTTATAAAAAAAAAACATTAGGGCCAAATTTCAAGGTCCATTGCAAGACTGAGAGATACAGAGGAAGTCAGAGAGCTGGAGAGAAGAATCGAGGTGGAAAAACTCCAGCATCTCAGTGCTGGATGGAGACAGAGATATGGAGAGCAGCATCTTCTTTCATCACAGATGCACATGTTTTGGTAGAGAAATAAATAGCACTTCTTTTGAAATTTCCTACATTGATTTCAAAGTTCTGTGCAATCAAATGCATTTATATTATCATCAGCATTTTGGAGAAGAAGGATGAAGAGCAGAGAGGTTAAGAGGCCTCATCCAATGTCACACAAGAAGTTAGTATCGCATCCAGGAATAGCCTCCTATCCGTGGCACTGTGCTGTGACACAATGCTGCTATATAGAGAGGAGCTTACTGTGCATCTGTGATACATTATGCAGCTGCAGAGAGCATTCGGCATTTGAGATTGTAACAGCATGGATAATCTAAACATGGAAGAGATGGAAAAAGTCAAGCGGTAAAACCTGCATCTTTGGAACGTTCCTCAGCAAAACAGCAAATCAAAATTTGTATCCTAGGTGGTGGCACGGAATCTCCTAAAACCTGGAGTCGAGCAATATCTGCAAGAAAAAAAAGAAGCGGCACTAAGTAGAAACCTCAATAGGTGCAACATGCATATTTTGGTTCAAACATTCTCTTTGTAGCAAGACAAAAATCTCTAAAACTAAGGAATATTAACTCATTATGATGAGAGAGGATATAGAAATGGCATTGTCTCAAAATCTTCTGCAGACAAATACATAAACTAGTAAATCTTGCTTCCCACTGTTTACACCTGTTTGGTAAATGCAGTCATGTGAACGTGATTTGTTCTGGGACTGCTGGGGACTGGCACACCATGTCCAGAAAACAGAGTATTAGAAGTGAGCAAGAGTAGGCTGTTGTTCTGGAAGACCAGACATTGTGTGGTGTTGAATGTGTGTGTGCTAAATGATGTATCATGGTCACATGGAGAGAATATTTTTTAGATTTCTGTTTATCTTTCTGATGAGCAGTAATTTCATTTAATTAAAGATCAAATAAACCATCTCCGCTGCATCTACTCACATCCAAACTTTTATAATAGTTCTTGAACTTTTTTTTTCTTACAAAATTAATTTATCTCTAAAGGCCTTTCATGGGCAGTGGAATAGGGGGACAGCTCTAGAATGGCAGGAGATATGTTGTTCTACAGCAAATTACACCCTCTCCTCAAAACACAATCCTTTAGTTTCCCCTATACAATCACACACTCCTAATTAAAATGAATGATGGAGCTATTTAAGGCTATAATACCTGCTTCTGTAACATGTGAGTGTACAAAATAAAACCTAGCGTGAAAGAAGGTGCTTTGGTATATGAGTTATGTTAAAGATGGCACCATGTGATTAGTCTTTAAGAGAATTGTCTTGACACTTAATACATGAAAGAAATCTAAGTGCTGTTAGTTCAGCACTGTTATGTTGGCACATACTGATGGAAAATCTCTACAAAATTTCCCTTTGAGTCTTCAGACCAATGCCATTTTATTTATAGATATATGTAGATATATTTCACATGGATTTTCTTCTTTTGGAAGGCAGGGCAAGTTTCCACTGTTTCATGTAGCGGTCTTGCTTAAGCCAGTAATACCATTGTTTAATCACATTACCAAACTGGCACAAATGAGAAAGAAAAACGTAATGCAAGTTTTTGGATGAGAGTCATGAGATGAAGATAAAGCACTTCCTGGCTCCCTAATGGCTTTATTTCTTTTCAAGGGAAAAAATATGCTTTTATCAGCTTTGAAGGTCAGGTAGTAAAGTATAGAGGTTAAGCAGTTTTACTTTAATTTTGGATCCAGTATCAGAAATTCCCACTCAAGGGCTGGGTACAGCAGCATAAGCAGTCAGTTCTGCCTGTTTACAGATCTCAGTACTGGGGCACAAGTCAAGAGATCAAATCATGTGGATGGTTTGTACCAGGAAGGAATTTTGCAGTTCAGTCTCCTTTGATGGTGCTGTTATCTGGCTGTGTATGTAGACCTGGAAAAATGTTGGGTTTTTTTCCCCTCCCAGTTACCTTATGCAACTTTATTATCTTTTTGTGTGTGTGATTGATTTTTCTGTTCCGTCTCAATAAGTTCACCCCCTCTTTATTTATTAAATAACTATTTGTAGTCCTAGTTGTGGTTCATTAAAGTAAGGTTTCCATCATTTCTTCATCTGTCTGTCACGTCTGCTCTTCTCAACTGGGACATCTCCTTTTAAAGGCATCAGTTCAGGCCAAATTCCAGAACCACTCATAAACAAGTGAACGACCAGGCAATACAGCACGTTTTGTGGGTTTCCACATTGGATTCCTGTCCACTTAAAGATGATTTAAAGCTACAAGCAGATGTAGTTTGAACTGCAATTCCTTAGCGTTGCACTTGCTTCTGTTGGGAAAGCTGTAGCACAGGCGGTTGCGAGGGCTCCGTGCCCTGGGGAAGGAGCGTCGGGTCCCTCTGACCTCTCTTCTCTCTGCTGCACTCACAGATGGGGTGAGGGAGTCACCTGCCTGGAATTTGAGAGTTGATCTCATTTTCCTGTCCTGCTACTGAAAGCTGTGTTATGATGAGCAAATCTCTTGAGTCCTTTTATTCTTCATGGGTTTGTCTGTTAACATGACAGCACTAAACTATTTAATGAGGCTGGTGTGGGACGGAATCTATTGATGATCGTGGCGATAAGGCCCATATAAAGTCACTGTTATGGCTAATTTGTTGTTACTACTTTGGAATTGGGCCAAGGATTAGAGACTGCAGTTTCTCTTCCTGGATTTAATACTGGCAAGAACTATGGCAGTAAAACAAACTTTCTTAAATTAATATTGGTTTTTCTGCTACCTCTTGTGCTTTGATACACTGGCTGTTCTATTTGCTAAAGCATTTACCACTAAGCTTTGTCCTCAAGTCTTAAATGTGTAGTGCAAAATCCATAGCTTGTGAGAAAACATTACAGTAAAGGAGCAGCGTATTACAGAAGTTTTTTTCTGCTCCTTTTTGTGATTTCCAACAAGCTTTGCAAACATATGCAAGCTGGCATTCTACCAGACTAGTGCTTTAATAGATGGCTTATCTTGCTCTGGGAATGACCCACAAGTTCCTTTGATTATCTTCCCATTTTTTGTGGGTGTCTGAGCATTGACTTGTGGCTCTGTCTCGGAGGTTCGAGACTGTATCATATGATTAACCAACTCATGGTCAGTCAAACAGTTCTTGCTTTTTTTGCTGCAGGGAAGATTCCAGCTACTTTATGTCTGACACATATCTGTGCTTATGGACTGGTACAGAAAGAAGGAAAAAAAAAACCAGCAAACCTGCTTATTTCAGTCAACTATAGCAGTTTGCAGTTTCTTCAATAGTTGAGAATTATCTGGTTTTGGACAATAAAGCATCTGTCATAGTTCTGGTATGCTAGGGAATAGTGAAATCAATGTAAAAGCCATAGGACTCGAGAGCCAGGTATGCTGAATGACGAGCAAGAGCCGAACTGAAGTCACAATTGGGGCTGAAGCGCTGAGTGTTTCATACACAACACCTAGAGCAGCACTGAAACTGTATTTTGTCCTTAGAGACCACCTGCTTCAAACAGCCATAACAGCTTACATGTAAGGTATGGCTAAATATTGTTAGAAGCTCTCTTTTTGCTGGTGTTGCATGCTTTGGTTTTAAAATAATATTATTTAAGGTCCTTCTAGAAAATCATTAACAAATAGCTATCAGTTCCTTTTGTAGAATTACTGTACCTTAGTAGAGCCTTAGGGGTCCTAGACGGGCTTCACATACTGACAGACAGACTCTGTCCTGATGAATTTTCTGTCATTTGTACCCCATCCTGAACTGCAGAATGATTTAGAGACAGGCATGGGGCAAGTTGGAGAAGTGTAAGAAACTTAGAAACCTAAGTAGTTCTGACAATGAAGGAGGATTGTGTGCCCACATTTAGGGTAGGATGTTTTCCTCTCTGTCCTGGTTCATCTGCTTTTTGCTTAGTGCTTTGTAAGGAGAATTTTTAGTCAGAAGCAGAATAGGGTTGGTTTGGTGTTTTTTTTCTGAAATTCCATGAATTTCTGTATCAGCCTTGACTTTTTCCACTGAGATAATTCTGTATTAATGAGGTTAACTGAAAGAGCAGTTGTGCAAATTTAGATTGTCTGCAGTGTTCCCCAAGGACTCTTTCAAAGCTGGGCTTTGAATCTCTCTGGCTATCCTAAAGCAAACACTTTAAACTAAAACCATGTTCTAAAAACTCAGGGCAGGTCTCTCTGTTGGCTTCCCTTCTTTGCTTCCAGCATTCCGCTGTTCTTGATAACAATAACAAAGAGGCAGCCTTTAGCAACTGAACAGGAGAATATATAGATTATATAAAGAAAATTCAGAAGCATTTGAATCGCATTAAGACTGTGTGGTTTAGAATCTTTGCATCTCCTCAGCAGAAGGAAACTTTGGCAATTCTGTGGTAAACAGTAAACAGTGAAACAGTAGATTTTCCTACCATGATGGTATGTAGTATTTCTGTAGTTGTTCTACCTACCTTCATCTGATTCTCATTAAGAGCATGATACATTAATGCCTATTTCAGAACAAAGGTCCAGATCGCCAAAATCATGACATCAGCTTGAGGAGAACATTTTAACAATGTGTGTTTGGACTTTTATTAAAAAAAAAACCAAACAAACCACAAAGATCTGTTTCTATTATTAGAGACCAAACTGTCTTCACAGATGTAATGTTACTGTTTTGTCAGTGGAATACAGAATGATTGACAGAGTATTTTTAAGGACTTACTTAAAGGGTTTTGTACAGGCCTTGCAGCAAAAAGTTCTAACCATGATTTATTTTGAAGATGTTCTTTGAAGACACAGGAAACCAACACCCTACATTTACAGATATCTAGCTGTTTTTGTTAACGTTTGCCTCAAAGACTTGAAATGTCGAAAGTAGAACAAGCCCAGCACCGTTAGCTGTTTTCTGATTTCATCTGTATCTTAAGGCATTGAACTCTCAGAGAGGGAAGAAAAGCTCAGGAGCTGCACAGATTTCTTACTGTTCTGAGAGGTGAGCTGCTAACAAAGGGAGCACTAGGTCTATCGATTATGCTACAACACCCTGTTGATGCAAAATGCGAAAGAAGAATCCCAAACTGATGAAATTCTGCTTCTCTCAGATGTATTCAGAGGATTTTGTGCTTTGCAAAATGCCTCTGTTGCTCCAAAGGCTACCACCATCACTGGGTGACCATTGATTGCAGCAGATTTTCTCTGATACTTTTAGATCTGGGTAAAGGGGATGTGAAACGTGCTATGATTGGGAGACTAGCATTGCATATCGACTCAAGCAATATTTAATAGCTACAAACAACTACTTCTGTAGTGCAAGATGATGTTTTGGAAGTTTATTTTTAAGTATCAGAGTGATATAGGAAAGGTGGGGGGAATCTTCCTCTTGCTGCCTTCTCATTTTGAATTTCAGACACTTTCCCCCCCTTTTATAGCAGCAGTATATCATATTTACAACATCTAGCATTTCAAGGTTAGATAGCCAAGTGTTAAGTCAAGAAAAAATTGCCTTCCCGGGGATACTCAAATATTTCAGTTCATGTCTGGGAGACAGCTTTGATGTGCTACTGGTTGATACCATTTCAGAAATGGACAACACAATGATTCATCTAGACAGAGTCAAAAAGCTGATCTCAACCTTAGTGCTCACTTTTCAAACATAGCCTGTGATCAGATGTCTTGTGTGCAGGCGAGGCATTTATTTATATACAGTGCTGCTTCTGGGGCTTTTCAAGTTTTTCAAACCAGTACGCCACTGTATTTCAGACGCACGTCAGCAGGCTAAGAGCCCTCATCAGAATTTCCTCTCTATAGTGTCACCGATGTTTTCTGATTTGACTGCAGTGCTGTATCATCATACTTAGTGTATGAATTAAAGCAAAAAACCAGAAGAGACAAGGAGGTAAGACTATTGCTGGAGAATACTGAAAATCAGTCTCCTGTGCTAGTAGCCTCTGAGAGGACTCATGACACCCCTGGGTTTGTGTGGCCCAGAGAGGCCGTAGAGTTTCTGTCCTTGGAGGATTTAAAAATCCAACAGCTGTGAGCACTGCAGTCTGAATTCAGTGTTAACGCTGCTTTTAGGAGGAGGGGACTAAACTAGATGTCTCCCACAGTCCTTTAACCTGTATTGTTCTGTGGTGCTGTGGAAAGAATGCTAATGAGAAAGGTGACATGGAGAAGGTTGAAGGGGAATGTGAGTATGGATGTAGAAAATCAATAAGATAACATCAAGCTAAGCGTAATAAAATATGGATCACTTAAGTATTATGTATCTTAATGCATCATCTTTTCTTTTGCCAATTAGTATAAAAGTAGACCACCAAGTTAAGTAAGACCAGAAATTACCACTGACTTTTGCAAATAATTCTGACCTTTTCTTACTTTTCGACTGTGACACAGTGGCTGTTGGCTACCACCTTTCCATCCTATTTTTAAATCTCTGTTACTTCTTGACAATAGAATTTAAGGTACCTATAAAGATGTAATGATCTCAGTCTATTTTCTCTGGCTTTCTGTGTTCCTAATTTTCAGCAATTCAGTCTAAAACTTGACAGCATATAAAAGCTTCACTTTGCAGTAGAAAAATGACAAGCTTTTGTCTCCCTGGAAAGTCCCTTGGGATACTGGTCCTCAGCTATCCAGGACTTCATCCATCACGCAGGAGTTCTGGGTCCCAGTGCACTCGTAAGAGGAGGCCGGTGAATCGGGGCTGCATCCATTCTTTGAATCATTGATGGCAAGGTTTGGTGATTGTAATTATGTTTTGGGCTTTAACATTTTCCAGCAGTAATTTTGGAAAATTCAAAGGAGGCATAAACAAGTAATCATGACAACTGTATTACTGCAAATGAACATGCTGTAAAAGACCCACTATATGTTTTATCCCTTCAGTATTCATGTTCCTTCCCAGTGAGGGATATTTTACGCCATAATATTTATTCCTTTTTGAATATCAGTAGTTTTTGCTAATGTTTGTATATTCATATACTGAAGCAAGACATTTATCAGATAAAGGCATAGACACCTGGCCTTACTCTGTTTTGATTAAAAAAAATGAGGCTAAATGATACATTGCTAATAACAGAAAAATTCTGAAGTAATTGAATAGACAAAGTATTCAGAGGTAAATTAATACTTTCAAGGGAAAAAATAATATCTTAAATTTAAATCTCCTGGAGCTAGGAGCTATTTTGTATATAACCTATAAAATAGACCCGTAAAACTACTTTTCAGGTGCTAATACAGTTTCCAATACTGTAGTAGAATTAAGAATAACCTGGTGACTTTGCAAACTAGATAATTTTCAAATTTTTGTTAGGCAGCATTATAATGACTTTGAATTAAAAACTAAATGTATTCTTGTAAGCCTTAGCGGCACACCTCTACGGTATTTAAAGTTATGTTCATGCTTGTTGTACTTAAAGGGCAGAACATTAAAAAGTGTAACAATTTGATTGCAGAGTGAGTAGACAGCAGAGAAAGAACTAGACCACATCATTCCTAGTCCCCAGCTCCAGCTACCAAAGGCACAACTTCTCTGACCGGCGTGATCAAAGATGAGCTTTCTTGAGCTATAAACATGCCAAGCTGTGCTTTCATTGCAGGGCTCAGATCAGTACGGATGTCACCCCTTTCCTGCAGAGAGCTCTGAAAATGTCAGAGATTGAGACTGTAGGTGTCTTCTTGCACCCAGCCAAGCAAAGCTGTCACTCTAGGACCTGTAAACTTATTTTTTAATGTTTATTAACTATCAGATCTTAAAGGGATTGAAGGGATTTTCTTTTTTAAAATGCTTTGTGCAAAAATAAGTATAATAATATCTTATTAGCAAGAATCATTTCTCTTTATATTCGAAGGCCAGCAACCAACACATGCTCATCAATATCCTGTTTTCCTGCAAAGCTGTGCTGAACAGTGCTTTAAATTATCCCATTTTAAAAATGGCATACCTTTCTTTATCAGATGGAGAAACCTTTACAAGCCTCATAAGAGCCCTTGAAGCAGTTACCTTTGAACAATTACAGCGGATTGTTATAAATTTTCCATATTGTTTTTATTGCCTCTCTGTAGTGATCTGGGATTTTATATCACTACTTTTTCATAGGGTCTGCTTCTCCTGACAGATGCTTGCTTACATCTCCCAGGAACTCTAATGAGAGGCAGGTGTATGTCTGGTTTGGAGACTAAACCTCCTTATGCTTATACTGCATTTATTCTTTATTCTTCTCAAATGTTTGTGAAGTTAAAGAAGAGAACTAGGGAAGCCTCATTCCATTCCTAGCGGTCCCTTTCCTTTACTCCTGGTTTTTTGATGTCTCATATTCAGTGAATTGCAAATTAGTGAGACTAGTTTCTACTTACATTTTAGCTCCTAAAAGAATGTTTCCTAATCCTTTACCAATTTGAAATAATGACAACACACTGATACTGCACTTAAGGGATTAGACATACAATTCATCTCTCCTGGTCAAGACTGGAAAGCTACTGTTTTTACAGGTTTCCATTTACCTACTACTTCCTTTGCTGTTCTACTCCCATTCCAGCATTAAGCAGCCACCTAGGAGATTTATTTGTATTGAATCAGGACATAGGAAATAGGGGTTCAGTTTGCATTTCTTCTGCAGACTTGGGCAAGTTAGACAAAGCAGTTCATCTCTCTGAGCATGGTGCAGCTCTTCGTGTTTTTTGGGCTCATCACCTTGATGTGTGGGTAGGAATGTTTCTCCTACCAATTTGTCTAGTGGTTTGATTGTGACTGGTACCTCTGGACAAAAAGAACTACCTATGAGACCTGGCCAAAATGCTATGCTGGAGCTGATACAAATTAGAAGTCCAGCAACTGTGCGTCCAGCCTGTGGTAGAATTCCATTTGATACCCAGGTTTCTTAAGTCCTGGTTCTGGGACTTAGCCCTACCTTTATCTTTCTTCTAAGTGCTTCTGATGTAAGAGTAGTTGCAAGAAATTCGATTAGCTAATGCTTGTACTCCGTGTTCAGATCCTTTGATAAAAGTCCACCTACACACATGCACAAAGTGCCAGGAAATCGAGCCTGTAAACTTTTGTGTCACGGAGTATCTGAGATTAACATGGTTTGTGATGATGGGGTGACGTCCAGTTTTCATTTTTATGCATTTCCTTATTAAAGGGAGTAAATAGCTGCTAATTAATGTGGGCTGCTCATTTTTCTCTCAAAAACCTTTGTTTATGTGATCTGGGTTGCTGAGACTGTCAAGAATTGCTTCTAAGTTAGGCCTATTCAAAGGATAGTTTGAAGTAAGCTATTCAAAAACAGTAAGCTGAAAAATCTCTTGCAATAATGAAAAGGTAAGAAAAATTTGTCACTTGTTTTTCTCTTCTGCATATCTTAGTTCAAACCCTGTCTCAGCACAAAAGCAAACATTTTGCTGCTCAGGGTTGGGGAGGTTGAAGCGTTCTCCGTGCTTTGAACTGCCTGCTCCGAAGGCTTGACCCAGTCATGTTGCGGAACTTGTATGCTTGGCTGTAATGATCACTCCCATTAATGCAAAAATTAATTAAGAAACAAGATGGAAAATGTGAAGCCTCTGTGCTACTTAAATCCCCTAATCCTATTTTGAAGATTTAAATGATGGTGAGCAGGCTTCAGGCTGGTGGTGTGTGAGGGAGTGAATTTTGCTCTAGGTGAGTTAAAGTCTTATCAGACACAAGCTGGGCTTATTCCAGTGCACATCTGTGCTGTTCATTAAGCTTATCCCATCCTGAAATGGGGAGGGGAAATGACTGCACAATTTCTAAAGCTTTTTTTGGAAATGTCACGTCATCCACCTATGTTCATAAGATATTTGACATTGAGACACTAAAAAAAGTTGATCTCCATCTTATAACAGTTGCCACAGGTTTCATGAAGGACAGTTAGTTTCATAAATCGGGTAACTTGCAGAGTAAGAGAGAAAATTACCATGTCAGTGTCAGTTGTAAGCAAAAAAAGCAGTTAATATTCTGGACTGATGGAGCTATTGGAAAGCTCAGTTTTCAGTATTCGTTTGTGTCTGGGATTGCACAATTGGTTTGGGACGTTCCTCTGACCTGGAATCCCTTCTCTGTTTACATGGCTGTGGAGTATCCTAAAGGAAATCTCCAAGTTTTAATCAATAGCATCTCACCCAGGCATTTTATAGCTGAATTGGAGTGGTCTTGCTTTAACTCTGTCATTTATTTGCTCTTTGACCTTTGCTTGGAGACTCCAATAAACAGGAGATCCTACTTCCCGCTGGAAGTGGACAGGCTCCTAATTCAAATATACAAACCGGTCACTTGGTAACATTAGATTTCATACTGTTCAAGACAAGTGAAAGGAAATCAGGTGTTAAGCATTCCGTTCCTTTATTTTCAGTTTAGTTGGCGTGTGACCTTGGGAAAGTCGTTCACTCTTTTTGAGCTGCCTGTCCTCTACAAAACAGTGCTAGGGTTGCTTGGATCTTTTTTCTCTTCCTGCATGCAAGTGCTCCACATTTGATGATCATCTATAAATGATATTAATATGGACCACATTTGAATTAGAACCTTAGCAATGAAAAGTCAGCATCAGCACCAAGGTTTGCCTGTACTCCATTTCCTCTCCTTTTTATTTATATGCATTGGATTTATCAAGGACCTCCAGGTAAGACAGAAATGCTGAAATGCACAAATGCCTCTTAATATACCCTCAGTTCTCTGCTTGCATTGCTGTTT
>NW_009710963.1:161228-165064 GCF_000703405.1 Apaloderma vittatum | reverse complement strand
CTGAATAGAAAAAATGAGGTGTCTAGGACATCTTATATGCGCTATAAGCTCTTGATTTTTCCTTGTCCGATGGCTATTTGTGCAATCACAAAGCGTTTTATGAGAATATGTCAATCTTACGCCGGAGTAATGGACATTCCATTACTTTATCTCTGCAGACATTGTTGAAAACATGAAGTGTAAAATCAGATTTATCACCTAAATTCTCAGAAGGAAACAGGACATTAATTGCAACTTGGCTTGTTAAATTTTGTTGTCTCCTCCATTTAATTAATTATATTTCTGCTTCAGATTCAAAATTGCACATGTCCTTTCTGATAGTGATATGTACATATGGAATATGGAGTTTATGCAAAACATTTTTTGCTGCCAAAACATTTACAGAATAAAGTTTTTTGTACTCTGCAGTACACAAAACGCGTTTGCTGATGCTAATTAATCTACATAAGGAATCCCATATACTGCATACACAAGCTTCTGATGCTTAATAGTAGATGGGAATCATCGAATAGGTTCCATGCTAGATATTTCCTGAGGAATCTGATGTTAACACTGAAAACAAAAGGGGGGAACCCCTTTTCTGTATTTTCAAAACCCAGTTTTGAAAGCTTGAGGAGTGAAATTTCCATTCCAGCTTTTTTGCTCATTAGTTGATGAAATTATTCTCTTGCAGGTTATGTATCATCACAGTCAAATACTCTTTTCTCAGTGTTAAATAATGCATGGACTTCACTGGTGCTAGATGGGATTCTCTTTAATTATTGCAAATATGACAGTGTGGTATATCTGGTGTTTCCTCATGAAACCTTTAATTTTCTCCTGGGACCTAAACAGTTCCAAACCCCTGAATTTTCTGCTTACCTTAGAGCAGAGGATTTTTGCCACTCTAGTCCTTGCTGTCTCTGCATTGTTCTATCAATGCAACAGCATACGTAGGAATAACTCACTGTCCTGGGCGGTAGGGCAAATCTGCACAGGTACGCTGCAATTCTGATATTCCTGTGGCACTGCTGGAGACGGCGATACCATTTCTTCAAGTCGTGCGTGGCACAGCTGTGTGCCCAGAGCTGCTAGCACAGCTTGGTTCGGAGTTAGGAACACACCATGAGACGTGCAGCTCCTTTCAGCATATGCAAAAAAATGCTCTGGGCTTCTTCCTTTGATTATTATTCAGACTATAGTTCCTACCTTATCTTATTAAACCGAAACAGGAGTTGTTAATCCATTAGCTTGGAACAAATAGTTCCACTTCAGTTTGTTTCATGGGATAACTTTCCCAGTGAAAACTGAAGCTGTGAAGATACCCATTTGATTTCTTCTTAGTTTTTGTGGGGAAAAATATGGAGGCAGTATCTCTAGGACCTGTGGATCCCTGTGTGTAACCGATGAGCTAAAATAAGAGGATGATGTGTGCAGCAGTTCTAAGAGGTTTGACGTTGTATCAGACTGTTTGTTGCAAAACATTCCTGATCCATAGGTTTAGGAGTCTCCCAGTTCTCTTCCTGCTTAGGTTTTCTGTAAATGTGAAACAAGAAACCAGAAAGCACTTTCCTTTGGAAATGTTGACACTGTGAGTTTGAAATCAAAATAGACTCAGTGGAAGTTAAACTCTCTGCCTGGGCATTTTTGAACCAGGCAGACCGATCATACTGCTGTTTTCAGGAGGAAAAGCCCTCTTGAATGTGAGGACTTTCTCACTGCTATCACTTTTTTCCAGGCTGATCAGTTTTAGGCTTATCTACATACTGGGATGAGAACAGAAGAACATAAATTTTTACTGAGCCTAGGAGAACAGTGCTTCTCTAGGACCCTAGAGAAGTAGGGGCAAAGATGTTAAAAGTAAATGTAATCTCAGTGCCTGAGGCTCTTCTGTAGTGCTTGTATTTACAGTGCTTATCACTCCTCTGCCCTAAAGCTCTTTACTGATGGTGACAGAAAAACGGAAACACAGCTCTGAGGTCGGGTATACTCCACTCTGCCTATAGGAACATGGGGAAATTAAGGCAGAGAACGGCATAAAGCTGAAGAGATACCAGTAGCTCTGTATCTTTGAATGTTGGAGCAAAAATTCAAAGGCTTCAGATGTAGTAGTGGGAAGCTTTAAATCACTATCGGCTCTCGAAGGTGTGTGTGTCCAGGCTGGGGTCTGTTTGTCTGTCTGTGTAATGCTAATAGCCAATGGGCCAGTCCGACACACCCTCACAGTTATTTAATGCACCTGGAAACAAGCTCAGTTGAATTTGTAGTATTATGAGTCAGCACCCGCCATGCTTTTTAACATCTATGTTGCTGACTTTCACCATTTCCTAGGGAATTTCAGTCTCAGTGGTTATTTTTATAGGAGCATCCCCTGCTCTAGTTGTAAGGTGGCAGGATGACTGCAACTTCCTATTATAAAATGGAGTTTTGAGCCATTATATTTACAGAGGAAACTCAAGAGAAATTTCATTAAGAATTTGACTTGAAGGACAGACTCAAAATTGGAAAACTTGGGAGGACGTAAAAAGAACTCCACATCTTGTATGAGTCCAGGGATCCCAGATCACTGGGATTTGAACCGTTGAGATTAGCAGTATTATAAAAAATGTGTGTAATTTTTGGGTGCCTCTGTTTTAAGCCACCCCCTGTGAAATGCTTTACAGGGACAAGTGCACTCATGCCATGATTTCAATTTTATTAGAAAAACAGCAATACCAGAAGAAAGTCTCTCACCCAAGGCATATTCCATATGTTACTTCTCAGTGCTTTATTTTTCAGGCCTGCAAGAGACAAATGCTCTTATTCCATTAATAAAGCCTGTGACTTAAAGTGCAGTTCTACCCTGGAAAAAATAGAAATGCAAGGTTCTAAGTTCATTTTCCATCAATAGCTTCTACATTAAATTTGTTCAGATTACAAATGAAAAGGTGGTGTTATTTTTCAGACTGTGTGCCCGTAGGCCTCAGCTTTGTCTGTGAAAGCAGCCTTTTCATTCTCATGAAAATCACAAAAAGAAGGCACAACGGATCAGCTCACATGCTTTGTTCCACCTCTGCAAGGTGACTTCATATTTTCCTAAGGTTCACGTTATTTACTGCTACTACCAAGCTCATTTAATGTGTATATAGAGGACAAATCCCTAGTAATTAAAATATACTGTGAATGTTCAGCTAAGGGAATAAAAATACTATTCCCGTGCTTTTCTTCCCTCACTTGACTCCATGTGTAAAAGTTTTAATACAAATGTAGAAATACACGAATTTTCTTCTCTAAACCTCACTCCCCTCCAGTAATGATTTCATAACCTCCCAGTTCTCAACTCTCTGCCTTATCACTAAAAAGTAAATCTCCCCACTGCTATTCACATGATGGATTTATTGCCTTTGTGAACCTCCCTTTACCCTTGGTATTACTGCAGCTCAGCTCACAGTCCTTGGTTTTACCAGGAGCTTTAGACAAATGTCATTAGCCAGCAGAGGATCCGGCACGCACTGGGGAAGATGCATTCATCCTGGGGCCTTAAGCCTTGTGAACAGCAGAGGTATAAATAAAAAATAAAAAATAGGTCATTGCTCTTTCAAATGTCACCCTTGCAAACAGAGGCTGGGAAATTCCAGCATAGAAAGGCAAAAAGTAAGCATCTATTTTTTAAAGAAATTCCGAGGTACTGATGAGTTTAGGGGGAGTCAATGTGGGAAGTCATCATTTTGAGGGGGGAAGGAGTAGAAGCAGGTGGTAGGGGTGGTGTTTGTTTTCTGAATCACTTACAGCAGAATCTTGTTTAAAATCACTAATATAATGGGATTAGGAGGGCAAAGGTTCTTAAAAATTAGTAAAATTGGATTGAGAGAGCAGGT
>NW_009710963.1:145428-161203 GCF_000703405.1 Apaloderma vittatum | reverse complement strand
TGACAGCTAAAAGCATACTTTATTAGCTGTATTTCAGCTGGCTGATGAAGAAGCCAATCCTGCAGCCCATCCCTGTTACCTCAGATAGCATCTAGTTGATGCTATTCATCCGACGTAAGTAATTCATCGGGTATGCTATTCATACCCGCTTTAAGTAATTAAAGCAGCATTAATTTTGAGAGATTTTCTGAATGCTTTCCACTACTACTTTTCAATAACAATAACCGAACAGTTGAAATAGTCTGTGTCACCTTCTTTTGCTACTTTTTATATGCTGAAAGGATGGCCTTAAAAATATCATTTAAAAGGTGGGAAATGGCCTCCAGCATGTAATATAAAATGAAGTCACAAATGATCTCGCCGACTGACGTACTACTGTGGATAGTTCAGTATTACACCATAGCAATGTTAGTTTATTGCAAGGCTGACACGCTTTCTGCATATTAACTGTATGGCAGCTTTCCTCCGTGTAATGCAGCTGTACCGTTAATGTTTGTTCAGCTCAGTGGTTCTGCCTGCTGCACCTTAGCACCCACTTTCCCGGGCAGCGACAGAAACAACAGGCCTGTGGGATTGTGATAAATGTTCAGCACCACGTGCGAGTAAGAAATACCTGGATCACACGTAGTTCGATCCAGACAAAATCAGGTCTCTTCCAGCAGTTTATGGCGTGAATTTTTCCCTTCCTTTTTCCTTTAATAAAGCGCTTTTGGGGTATAAACTCTCTAATAATGAATTAGTATGACAGCATAGCAGAGCTTCTAGCTTTTTTCTTGAGGCTGCGATTTCTGCTAATAATAATTACATGGTCCAACCTCCAGTCCTGTTCTGGTTGCCTTATCACCTCTGTGTTTGCTGGAAGTATGCTCACATTGACATGGTTGCGTTTGCATGAAAGTCAGTACTAGGGGCATTAATGCAGAACATACAGAGTGTGTGTGTGAGCTTCGGCGTAGTAGTGTAATGGCAATTACGTGACATTTTCTGACATGGTAGACATTGCTGAGAGCTAATCAGCATCCCCAGCTGCATGTTCACAGGGACACATGGACTGGAGCAAGGGAGTAGAAGACCTAGTGCTAAATGGAGAGGAGATACTATGATTTTAAGGAAGCTTAAGACTGAAGGCCTGGCACACACAGCAAGGTGGAGTCGGAGCTGGCCCTCAGTTATGTCTGCGTGAAAGTTCTGTCACTGAGAGAAGAGTTAGTACCCAACGGCCAGTCTTGTCTCCTTTAAAGTCAGCAACGTGCACTGTGTCAGGCCTAAAGGACAGGAGGTTGAGAACATCGATGTCTTGCTTGACTGAAATGTGTGGAGTTTTGTAGAAAGATCGGTGAGACTTAGTAATTTGTCTCTCCCATGGGATACTCCTAGTGTGAAAATGTCTGCCGCTCACAAAAAAATAAATGTATAATTGCATGATCGGCTGATGAAATCAAAGTGAAATTGCTGGCAGCCTTCTTCCTGCCCTCCCTGTGTTTTCCTAGCATTAACATTCTAGCTTTGTCACCTCTGATCGGGGGAAGATAAATCCTTCCTGTTGTAAGGAGCAGAAACACTTTCCCTCAGTACATAGAATAATGGCCTCTTCTGTATATTATTCATATTCCTCTCTTTGTACTTGTCATTTCGCTATATCCTTGGTTGTTGTATACCCCATAACTCTTAGTGGTTTTATCTAAGACCTTTCAAATAAGAAAGTGAATGACTTAAGAGCCGGATGGAGGTCTGCTAAGGCATTACACAGAGCAGCATGTGTAGTGTGCAAGTCCAGCAATACCACCTCCGTGGGTGCTGAGCAGCCTCATCAGCTTGTAGATAAGGACCAGGGCTAAAACATTCCTCACAATGACAGGCTTCTTGTTCCTATAACAAGAGGAGGTCTGTAGACCAAGTTTTTCTTACCTATTTCTGGAAATATGCTGCAGAACAGCATAGAGATGGAGTGGAGGATCGCTGCAAGCCCACTCTGTTTTGCTTTGGCCAAAAAAAAAAAAGTGCAGCAGGTTTGCCAGTCCACAGCATCTGAAAGTCATGAATCAGCTGCCTTCAAATTAGAAGGGAGCAACGGGAGGATGTATAATGATACATATTAGTGCTCTTTATGTTCAGTGACTGCTGTTTGAACCTTTATAATGTACTTGTGACATTTCCAATCATACCTCCACAGGCTTGTCTCGCGTCTTGTCTCTAGAGATGGCTTCAACTAGAAACAGAAATTGCATAGGAGGATGGAGAACATAAGACAGCGCGATGGAAATTGTGTAGCAGCACGTCAAGTCTGATTGCAGGGGATGCTCTGTCTGCGTGTGTTCATGTATCCATGCATGTGCTTGTTTACCCAACGTTTCATTTTGAGTGTCGTTCGTCTGATACAGACAGTGTTGGGAGTAGCTGCTTCAGCATTTTCAGAAAGCAAATTCTGTGTTGCTGCTGAAGCCTGTGCAACCCTAAATCAGGTGCTTGTGTTGTGCCCTGTCATATGCTATTTAGGTCTAGTGCGTTTCTGCTGCATCAAGCTGAAACAAAATGATTTTCATCCCTGCAGTTAGTAGCTGGCTGCAGTTGGATGAATTGAAGTGACTTTTGGGGAGGAGTCATCGAGGGGAAAAAAAAAAGTGATAAAGGGAATGAGATTTACGCTGATTTGTAATCCTCACAAAGAGAAGGAATAAACACAATGAGAGTTACAAATGCATTGATCTTTTCTACTTGTGGGTGTTTTTTCTTAAATATATAATGACCTTAATATCAGGATCCAGGAACAAGCTATTGCCCCTGGCTTTCACCGACAGCTGGTTTTCTTTTGATACATCCCAGAATCTTCCTGCTGATTCCTGCAGTATGTCAAAGGAGCTCAGCGCTTTGTTGACCTCTCAAGACTTCACTCTGTTCATTATGGCCTCAAGAGTCCACAATCATCCTGAGTGCAGCCTCAGAAAAAGGGTCCTTAAAAGGTTCTGTTGAAATGGCTGGTGATAGCTGAAGGGAGCTGTTGCCCTTAGGCATGTCCAGCAACGGTTGTTGAGATATATCGATGACCTAAATGGGCCTGGCAAATTAAAGGACTAAAACCTGGTGTGGTAACTGTGCAGCAATAAACAAAATGCTCGGGATTTCTGATGCACAGACATCTGCCTGCTCACTCCTAAGGCAACCCTGTCTCCATGAAAAAACTTTTCAGCCTCTCGAAAAGGGCAAACACTGCCTTGTTTAAAAAAGTGGCAAGTCATGCATTTTAGCTGGATTGCAGTTCTTATTCCTTTTCTTTCTTGCTGATGAGTTTCTGTAGGAAAAGCCCTTACTTTGATAGTCTGTAATTAGTATTAAAGATGGCTTTGACAGCCCTCTGTGGGCCGAGAAGGCAGAGTTGGTTGAGATGCTCTGCAGCAATAATTGCTGTTACAGCTAGACGCTTGAGCCTGGAGTAAGACAAACCAAATATAAAAAAGGGAAAGAACTTCCAAGTGAATTGCTGCCCGAGCTCTTGTACCTAATACCTTTGTGTAAGAGTCCTACAGCTGGACAGGCTCGTTTCTCTTACAGTTGATATTTGTTCCTGGTTTTCTGTAACAGGAATTGGACATGGCTTACCTACTGTAAGGAGCTTTGCACTGTGATGTGACACAACTGCAAACCAAGGCCAGCCAAATAAGAAGCTGAAGATCAAGGACTGGATTCAGGGTGCTCTTTCAATGCAGCTAAAGGAGAGGAGGGATGGATGGGTTGGAATTAGAGCTGTAACTCAGTGACTCAGCTGGTTCAGTCACACTTCTAACTGAAAGGGTAAGGTGAAAATAAATGTGAGTGAATTGGAGAAGTATTACGAGAAGAAATGCAGAGTTATACAAGGCCAAGATAAAGAAAATGTGGAGGGACAGATATGGAGAAGATGAAGTAGAGAGAACCAAGAAAATTTTGTGTGTGAAATACTCTGTATTTGTGGGTAGGTGTATACATGCACATACAGGGTAGAACCCACCAGGTTTTGAAGGATTTCTTAATGATTAGAAAATTATGTCTGTCTCTACTCAGTCACTTCTGGGGAAAAAAAAAAATGTTTAAATTACAAAAGAAACTGCAGGAGGGTAGTTTTCAACATTACTTGAACTCCCTGAGCCACATCCCGTCTGTAATTTTTTAGCATTGCTTTCCTGCCCCTGAGCCACGTGAGTTTCCCTGAGGTGCCCAGGCTGCTGGCAGTGCCCACTGGCAGTGGTGGTGGCCCCGTGTGTGCTTTAGGCTTCTGATCCAAGGCCCTTGAGGTCAGCAGGAGTATTTTTGCTGACTTACTGAAGTCTCAGGGGCTAAATACACGAACTACCAGCAACTGCCTCAGGGCACAAAGATTTGTGCTATTGGTGGGTAAACTTAAAGCATGAAAGCACCCAATTTGGAGGCTGTAGTACAGATCACTGCCAGCATTTACTAGATTAAGACTCAATTCAAACATAAAAGCTAGCGGTTCTGTCTGCCGTATCCCCCTAGACCATCTTTGCAGCATTTCTATCACACTCTTGCATGCAGATTACAACACAAGGTGTGCTTGTTCTGAAAAAAAATCAAGAATAGCAGCAGGGTTATTGTGGCTTACAGTGACTCTATACAAGTGTGAGGGTTATGATGAGCAAAGCAAGAACTGTTACCAAATATTGGAGTCATGGTATGATGGGTATAAAGGGAACATCTTGCCGTAATTTTTGTTTTATTTTACAGTTACCTTTCTTAGCAGTCTTTCTGCTGTGTTGATGGCAGTTTTGGCACTCAGCTAGGCCAAAAGGTTGTCCCTCGTTGGTGCTGGTCTGTACTTCGAAGAAAAAGGGAGAAGAGGCAGGATTAAATAGGTGAAAGCACTGGTTGTTACAGCACCTGCAGAGTCAGCACACTCCCTGCTCTCTGGAGGGAGTTCTCTCCAGGGCGATGATAAAATGTTCCATCCTTCAGTTAACTTAAGTTAGACTAATTAGAGTACAAAAGAGACAGCCCTGCTTCTTGGGGATGGACCACCTGATAATCAGTCTTTTCTTTCATCACTTGCACAAATACCTAGTATAGAACGTTACATTTGAAACAATTATTTGACTGTGTGGCTCCTCTCTTTCTCGATGTTTTAAGGGCTCTTTCCCCTTCCTCTTTCTAGCAGTCAACCTCAGCAATATTCTATTTCTCTAAGGCAAAAGGAAACAGAGCTCTCGTAGCTGCATGGCTGATGGCGAAATTGTATTCATAACAGCTGCCGAAGGGGGAGTGTGGATGGGATTAGAAACACAAAGGGATTGCATGGGAAGATTACTTCAGGAAGTCACTTGGGGTCTAAGTAATAATTCTAATAACTGCTGCAAACAGTAAGTATTTTCTTCAGCATTGCTATTCCTCTGCCAGCTGGGAAAATGTCACAAATGTGCAGCTTAGAGATTCTTTTTTGGTAATAATGGACACGGCATGTAGTAGGGGATATAGTCGCAAAGCATTTGCTTATCTAAAAAGTGTTTCTGGTCCTATAAAATAGATCTGTGGAGGCGATGAGCTTGTATTTAGTATGCGCAGCTGAATCTGTGCTCTGGATGCACCCTGGTAGGTTTTTTGTTTACTCGACACCCATCTCTGTCTCTCTCTTCTGCCTCTCTCTGCATGTGTTGGTGTGAGACAGATGCTTATTCCAACTCACTGTTCAACAGACTGCAGACAGCGTGGTGTCCCGTGTTTCCTCATATAAGGAATTTATAAATGAGTGTTCACTGAGATACTGATCTGTAACAAACATTTTCAGGAGCTTTACCTAGGTGTGATTATGTATCAACTTCTTTCAGTTCCTCGCAGTGTCTGTGAGATCAATCTTTGACTTGCACCTATTGGTTATTTTGCATTTCAAATTATAAAGGAGCCTTTCTACTCATTTACACCTTAAGGAAGTGGAAAGGGTGAATAAGTCATATGAAAACTACAAACTCGGACTGTCCACTAGTCAGTTAAGATTAAGCATCTAAAATACTTAGTGTGAGCACAACAGTTCTAAAGCATTGCTGCAAATACCTCTCAGGCACTGTGAGATTTCCGTCTTTCTTCTACCTTGTACAGTCTTGTATCCTGTCCTGTTACTGCTCTGATAATTTGAGCTCAGTAACTGGTTTTGCCACCTAAGTGGCCCCATAAATGCAATAAAGGCAGAGGGCAAGCAGAGCTTCTGGTAGCCATTGCAAGAGTTCTCTTATGTTTTGAGCTCCTGGGAGCCTGCTTCAGGTTTAATTACTCAGCCTGACCAGTGGATTTAAGAACCCCTCAGCAATATCTGGGCTGAAGCATGATTGTTTCTCTGAAAGCACAATGAGCTGGAGTTAAATGCAGAGGCAGCTTCGTGACAGCTTCTGGGAACGTCAGGAGTTTACAGTGTTTATCTTTGCTAGAGGCAGAATGTTAGCAGGTTGTAAATTCAGATTGGGTTTCCTCTCATCTTGGAAGACAAATCCAGATTCTCTGTGTAGTTTCCTCCTGTTTTTATTTTCTATGTGTTTTATTTTCTTGCCTTTCTTGTAATCCCTTAGCTAGTGCTATTAACATTCAGTGTTGGAGAAAGCAGTATTGCCATGAAATATATTCAGAGGTTAGGAAACTACCTCTGTGGTTTAAGTAGCGGTATCCAAGCTTCACAGAAAGCATCTCTTTTTTCTTTTCTTTTAAAATAAATAATGGGATCCCAGACACCTGAGGTGGACTGGTAATGCTAACAAAGAGTTAACCACAGAAATCAGCCCAAACCAAAGAAGTCTGAGGCTGGAACATCCCAAACCACATTGCATTTCTTTTCTTAGGAAAAAATATATAAATACAGCTGACAGCATCCACCTCGTGCCTTGCAGCTGAGCTCTCCAAAGCTTCTTAAGAGATATGAAGCACCTATTCCCACTGAAATAGAACAGCTGATTCTCCTAGTATCTCAGGGAATTTGAGTTATGTAAGAAACACTACAAAAGTACAGCCCCTGAGCAATTTTCCGTCCCAGGCTTCTTCATAGGCAATGGAAGGAATTTATATAATTTTGATGGACAGTGAAGTCACCAGAATATGCAGTTTTGAGGAAGCTGAATTTAGTCCAATTCAGCTGACAGAGGAGGTTTCAGAAATACTGAAATCTGCCTCAGCTGCTTGCAGAATTACACCTATATTCAAGAAGCTTTCTGGTTTAGAGATTCTTAAGAATTTGATTACTGCATTTTCAAACTAAAGTATTTCAATTTTTTTTGGTCCTGATGTATTTTTTTTGAAGTTATTTCAAATTGACCAGCATTCTAAGAAGTGAAAGGAAAAGGGGAAGAACTAGATGCCTAGAGATTAGCTGTTCTGGCATTTTGAAGGGTGATTACCCTTTTTTACAAAAGCTATTTCCTTTTCTGAATACTCTAGGAGAAGGGAAATGCCTGAGGAAGAAAGGATTCTCTGAGAAGCATCATCTTCCCATTTACTAATGGTTAGCCCAAGTTGTTATTTTAGAAATTAATGAAAATAAAATTCTTGCATGGATGGCCCTTCAGACTAGGCTTCTTAATTGGAACCAAATCTGAAATACTACCTAGCAGTAATTTATTGCCTAACAAATTCAGTACCAAAATTCTGCGGTTGAAATGGGGCTTTCTTTTGCTGTTTACCTGTGCATAGGGCTTGTAAATTAAAATCTGTGTAGCAAAGAGATGGCCCTGTGAAGCACAGGTGGAAATCTCCTTGCTAGGGTAGGAGAGAGGCAAACAGGGCTCCTGTGAGAGGCAAACAGGGCTCCTGTGGCTTGTGTCGTGGCGTGCAGGAAGCCTGGAGCTCATACCTGATCCCTGTATTCCCTCAACAGAGTCGTAGCCACTTCATCATTCCATCTGTGTATTTTGCAAACTAAAGGAGCATATTTGTAAGGATGACTTTCCCAACTAGGTCATATCATTATGTTCTGCTTTTGGCTTCTCAACCAAGGCCGGCAACAAGGCTTTTAATGAATACTGTTTCACCAGGCAGATGTTTGTGCTGTTCATTCACTGCTGCGGTGAGATCTAGCAACTCATTTCACATAGAAAGATGAAAGGAGAAAGATTTACATAATAAAACAAATCTTGCTTAATTGCTGTGGTTAGTCTCCTGCCTAGGTTTTATGGGTTCCCGCAGCTGGCTTTAATCTCCTGATTTACTCTAGAAACAAAGAAGGAAATGAGTGAACTTAAATCATGGCAGGAAGAAGTTGAAATTTTTTTGGCAGAGCTTGGGAAGGTTAGAGACTTACTGTAAAGTGCAGCCCAGAAACAGGCCACCAGGAGAGGCTCCCTGGGTTTTGGGAAATAGAGTAAAATAATTTTATACAATGTGACCTTTACGGTCAGTAATGTCTAGGGCTTCTGCTAGTCTGGGCAGCTAAGGGAGGACTAGAAAGACTTGCAAGAAACGTCGAGGCTCCAGAGAAGAGTGACCAAAAGGGGTCAGTATTTGTTAAGTTGAGACACCAGCTTGACTGATAAAAGTCGAGGAGGTTTTCCTGTGGAAATGTAGAGGATTTAGCACCAGCATCCTTTCCCTGGCACGGCGTGGTGCCCACACTCAGTTCTTGTGACGCAGGGACTACCTTACAGATGAGCCAATCCCCCTGGTTAGACTGAACCTGCATCTGTCTCTAATATTTACTTTTCAAATACTTCCTGAAGAAAACTCTTCCGGCACAGCAGCTTGGACGACAGATGTGAGTCGAAGAGACTGTCTGCACAAAGCAGTGGTCACTGATCTAAAACCAGACTGCTCTCAGATCAAAGTACAGCGTGCCGAGAATAGCGTGGCATTTATGAGGAGCACAGAAGATGCAGAAAACCCTCTGAAAACAATCTAACAGGAATCAGAAGGTTTAGTGTCTGGAAAACTATTCCAGATATTATGAAGATAACTCATTATAGGATAATAGTATTAATTTAGCTTTTCATTCTTTAGTGCAGCCCTGTCTATCCAAGCTGCTTTGTTCTATTGGAGTGCAGTTTGGCAATACTGCTAACCCCACGTAAGAGATACCTGTTGCTGCGGGTATTGCCCTGGTGCCCCCCTGTCCAGCTCTGCTCCCTGCCTCTGCACTTCCCTGGCACTGACATTGCTGCTGACCTGAACTTGCAGTGAGCCGTCCAGGAAGCCAAATCACCCCCTGATCAACACTACCAGTTTAGCTTGCCCGTGAATCAGCCGGGTATTAGTGCCAGCCTAAAGGGAAGTAGGAACCTGTACAGCCAGGGGCTCAGAATCAGCTTCACGTGGTGTTAGCCTACCCATGACTTTGGATTTTTCCTTTGCTGGTTGATTGCCTGTATGGCAGCACACCTGGGCAATGGATCTGTACTTTGAGGATGACTTTCTTGGGAATAAGAGAGATGCTGCTCTCTAGGATTAGCGTATGTCAGCAAAATCATACAGCATGGGAAGAACCATACGGCGTATCTAGCAGTCCGCATTCTCTATAGCACTGCTGCAGTGCTGTAGAGAAGGGCAGAACCCTTCCATGGCTAGAGCAGTTACACAAGATTAACATTTAAATTTAAGTAGGAAATTATGATTTGAGCTCCTGAAAGCAAAAGTCACATCTTCAGCTCTGGCTGTTGCTGATTCAATTGCCTTTCACTTACTGTCTTTATCAGCTGTGTAGTATTATGTCTAAATACTACTGAGGTTTCCTGTAATTTGAGGACAGTGAAATGGAACAGCCAGATTTTCATCTGTAGTTGATCAGAATGTATTAATTGAAAACATCATTTCTAAGTTTGACGTGTTAGGAAGATAAGGCGCTAAATGGAAATCTTTGTATACAACTAAAAGCTTCAATTTGGTAATGAAATATTTGCTTGGAAATTGCACATTTACGCAATTGCATTTGCTGTGAGATTGTGTAAGTAAATATTCTTACTTAGTCTTAACAAAAATTAGGTAATGATTTCTAGGTAAGCTGCTGGAGACTTTTTCTGTAACATCTTTGAGATGCTGCTTGTTCTGCATGCCAGCAAAAGGTTTTAATCTTCCATCTGAGAGATTTAAAGAGAGATGGTCTTTGAGACAAAGCTGAGGCAGAGATTTCCTGTGCTGTGAATTAATAACCTTAAAAGTTCAAGCAAGAAAGTCTTTCACTGTTCTGGCTACCACGTGTTCATAAAGCTTCAAAACCCCATTCAGATGGAGTCCTCAATCCGGTGTGGGATGGGAGCTGACCCCTGGTGTTCTGCGCTGTTCTTAATGATGGGCTTGCTTTCATCTTTGCGTTGCTAGGTCTGCTTTTGTCAAAAGATCAAAAACTGTTTAGCTTTCAGCACACAGACAATCAAACTCCAATAAATGAGCTGCTGCCCGTAGGTTTTGTGCATACGTAGGTGACTTGCTTAGATGGGTCTGGGTTTAGATCCAGAAAAAGAAAAGGCCATTTCTGTTACTGGGCTGCAGACTCGGAGCCTTATTTTAGTTACTGGTCCTGTGGAGAGCACAGAGCCACAGTGACAGAACTAATCTAGTGGCACTCCCGGAAAATACAGTAATTGTCTGGAATACTGTTGGAGAGGAAGATTTTGACTCCACTTTGGGTGGAAGTCCAAGCTGACAAGTTTTGGCTGGTGGATACTTGCAGGTTGTCGAGCTGTGCAGAAAAGCCTCTGTGGGAGGACAACCATCTACTCGTTAATTAGCAGACATGGCAAAGGGAAGAATTTTTCAGTTGGAGTGGGGAACCACGTGCGAAGGAAAGCTGAAGTACTTCAGCTGTTTGTCATCTCCATTTACTGTCACTGCACCTGCTTCTTTTAAGTAAACATGGGGAATGTGCATATATTGCATAGATTAGGTGGGTAAATACAGGAGACTGTCAAGCGATTTGGCCTGCAGGCCCTCGGTTTCAGGGTTTATTGCAGTAGTATAACTAGAAATTTTTATGTACAAAATTTGCACTATTGATTAAAAAAATTAATATTTAATCACAAGCATACAACAAGGTCAAAGAATCTTTGGTAAGGAATTTAATAAGCTTTTCCTTGCTAGCACTCAAACACTAAGTAAATAAAAATTTAAGTGGAAACATTTTTAGCGTACGCGTTTAAAAATGTATGGGGCTCAGCACTGACTGACTTAATTCTGATTCATCCATTGACCTTGTTATATAAAACTCAGTGCCCTTTTTAGAGGGAGAGTTGCAAATTGTGCTTCTGCATATTTATTTAGGAGGGTCAATCTTCTGGGTGTTCATACCCTAATTCCAGTGCTAAGTGCAATCACAACATTGATTTTTCTCACTAAACATAGCCTACTTTACCCTGGGAGGGAATTTTTCTTTAATGGGCTTTATATAATGGCATATGTGAAAATCACTCAACGTAATGCCCCATAGTGTAGTTAATTAACAAAATGGCATTGTAGCCATGGTCCTTCATCCTCTGGCAGTGTATTCTACCACTAACCTTGGCCATACAGAATCTGTGCCCTAATTAACAGGAGCCCAGGTATTGACTCTGTCAAGCTACATGGTGGAAAGAGCAATTTGCAGCTGCTGACAAAGTTGTAATTCTGTTGAAAATCCAAACGTGAGGAATCTTATTTTTATTGATGTTATGCTGTTTCAGAGTCCATCTCAAGGAATAGCTGAACAAAGTATCTAAATGATCAATTTTTACTTCTCTCCAGTTGCTAAATAACAGTATCCTAAAATACATCTAAACATCTCCTGAAAGACATACCACCAAAAATTTACTAATGGATATACACAGATTTCAGTATTGATAGTACTGGTTTTGTATTAATGTTTATTTATTATTGATTTATTTAAACTGTCTTATGCTGGAAAACTTAATGGCGCTTAGAGCTTTAATGAACCTTCAGTAACAGATTTGATTCTTCCTTTTTCTATTTTCATTTCTGACTAATTCACTGAAAGCATTGGAGATGTATCATGTTTGTGCTAGTTTCACTAGAACAAAGGAGTAGTCAGTGAAGCTCCATGGTGTCTTACGTAACAAATGTAAAAATCAAGCACTTACACTTTTATACCGAGGAAAAAAAAGTTTTCTTTTTCAATGACTTAAAAAGTGTTTTCTCTCACTGTTCAAAAACTGCAACAAGAAGACAAGTACACTCTTAGTCATTCATGACTGTTTTTAGAGTGTTTCAGCATCTAAAGATGCAAAAGTACCATTTTTTCCAAGGAACTTAAGTGCCAGGTCCTTGTAACGGTCTAGAAGATATTGACATGTATTAGGTGATGATTTCTGCTCAGCATCTAACATTTTGTATTGCATAAGTATTTTAGAGAAATACAATTTTTCACCATGCTTTAGCCTCTTTGCTGTGGTTTTTTTTAGAGGCAAGGAAGACCAGGCTCTGAAGGCGTGAAGTTAAGCAGCCCCTTTCCCTTCTCCATCCGATGCTGAGGCCAAGCTCCTCGCAGAGCTCACGTGCTTCTGACCGGTGTCCTGCTCCCCACATACTCACTGTCAGGTGTGAATCTGGTGGGCTGGTGGAACTTTGTCCCTCGGGGTCTTTTGAAGAGAAAAACTGCATAAGGATCTGTATTTCTCATTCCTGGTGCTTTGTAAGAGAACTGAAGATCAGCGATTAAGCGATCTTGCACCCAAATAGCATCTTTGCTGGGAGTTCGTTATGAAAGTGCTCCTTAATTAAGCAAGTGCTCTTTGATTAACCCTTCAAGCAGTTATTGCTGATATTATAGCATCACAAGATAAATACTGTTAACTTTTCCGTGAGATGTAACAATTAACAATGGCAGAAATTTGCATCCTCTAAGAACATCTCTGAGTTAAGAGATCTTGTCTTAACAGCTGTATGCTTTCCAGGCTGGAGATTTCAAGCAGAAATTTCCTTGGGAATCACAAAGAAGGAATTGTCAGGCAGAAGAGTGACAACCTGTTCACTGTTATCTACAAGAATGTCATAAGGAATAAAAATGGTTCATTCAAAAAACTCCAGTGAAGTATTCCTCTGTGCAATGAGGAAGCCCAAGTTTGTCTTGATAGAGATGAGCAGAACCTTCTGTGATGGGACATTATTTCTCTTTGGGAGAAATTATTGCCAGAATAAAGAAAAGCACCTTGACTGCAGGTTTTCCTACAGGTTCAGTCTTCGATATAACTCCAGCCTGTTGTTGGCAGAATATACAGACACACAATTAGCTAGAGCTGGTTTAGTGCAAAAAAAGGGATACGTTGCCTTAGATCTGCATTCGTGATACCACTCTCTTATTTACTGATGGATTAAACCCATATCTAATACTTCACTTAAAGGTGGTACACTGAGATTTCCGTGCCTGAGCGACATTCGAAAGACCACAGTCCTGTAAACTTCTTTCATTTGCTGTTTCCAACAGGGCAAAGGTGAAGAAAGGTGTAAACATTCTCAGTGCAAAGACAAGTGACCCCCGGCAGTGGGACGTGAAACAAGAGGTGGGGAATGGTGGAAAGCATTCGACCACAACAGTTATTTGTCAGAGGATAGCACCAAGTTCAAGGAACAGGTATGAAACCTCATATTCTCAGCACGTTAAACTCATTTATATCCATGATACCATTCACTGGTTGAAAGACTTAGGGCTCATATTACAACTACTCCTAGCTATTAAACCTGTAGCCTGGAAATCTGGAGACACTTATGTTAACTACGGTACCATCTGCTGATCTATAACAGCGGATCTCAGTTTCCACGCAATAAAATTCATCAATTTAAATTAAAGAATTAATAGAATAGGTCTATGTTGCAGAGGTTGGGGGGCATGGAGGGCAGGGTGCGAGTCATTTTGACATAAATATGAATATTCTTAATTGTAAAGGTTTTTACTGAACGTAACGTTTTGGCTTGATAGTTTTGACCTTGTTTCTCTGAACATATTACAGCCTCTGTGGTTGGTTCATCAGGCAAGCAAGGAATTCTTCCACAGTGAACCACTGTAACTTCCAAGCATTGCTACAGGATAGTTCAGACCTTTCAGGATTTAGTGTCCTGTGTGTAACATAGGAAAAAAAAAACAACTTTTGCAAACAGTTACTTCTTCCAGAACTGGGGCTAAGCCGTACTCTGGTAACTGTCAGAGGCAAAGCAGTGCACTCCAGGGAGCACTGGTATGAACTGGCCCGCCAGTGCCTGCTTTCCTGTTTAATATGTTTTCACTGAGGCATGGTCTAGTTGTTCCACACACGGAAAAGCCTTATTTTTTCAGCAAGTAGGATTGTCTGTCTTCCACAGCACATAGCAAACTCATATATTGCTGCTTTCGGTGGAAATTGTTTTGCTCTTGTATGGATCCAAGCAATGCTTCCCTAGCTCTGCACTTATTATTAAAACCTGGGCTCACTGAAGAATATCATAAAGTCTTTGGCGGGTGCTGGGCTGGTTATTGCTTTCCCATGCAGTTCATCCATACTATCTTCAGGCACAGAAAACCTGAGCAGATTTGTATTCTGTGCCTGGGAAATCTTAGACTTCTGTAAAGTGCAGGAATTTCTCGTCATGAGCAGGTCACTAATTCAGTGTATTTACACTTGATGATATCAGTGCAGTTAGTGAGATATTCAGTGGAGAGTTGGGGAAGAGGTTTGTAAAGGGAAAGGAAAAATGTATCATTTTAGCCTGCCAGAAGTAAAAAAATCCAAACAATGTCATAGGGAGAATGTGGCTTCAGAACAGCATGTAACTCCGAATGTATTTGCAACTGCAGAGCTATAATAGTCAGGTTAGCAAACCCCAAATTAAGTATTTTCAATCCAATTTGCATAAAGCTTAATTAACTCATAACAATATTTTTAGCACTAATTATGCAAATAAAAGTCAATGTCTTAATTAATGCCTCTTTCATTTGTGTATGTAAATAGTTGCTATCTTCTGAAAGCACAACGAGCCTAGGTTTGAATGAAATGTTTGTGTATGAGGAAGAGCTGGACAGGGAAACCTGGGCATGTGTATACTGAGATCCTCATGGGAAAGCACGCAGTGTGGTGGGCATTACACTGAGTTTCTAAGTGCCCCTTGGAGCCCTCTGCACAGAGCACAAATATTCTATTAAGCTAATTTAATTTGGTTCAGAATTTCAAGTCCCTAATGGGATCTTTCTGTGCTGCCACCAGGTTTTTCGAGGCACTGCAGTTCATTTGGGTGATGTGCAGTTCAGTAGCAAGGTCAGTGTAGATGTGAGGTACTGTTCTGGAGTTCCAGCATCAACACAAGCTCATCTTCTCTTGCAGCAAACTCAGCCAGGTCATAAATATGCAGAGAGGTGTTTTTCACTCTCTTTGCAGAAGAGCTTTTGAAAAGCAAGTAAATGAAAATTTGTAGTTCTTTAATGCTTTATGAACATTCACACAGCTTGTCAAGAAGACGACAGTACTCCCTACATGACCAGTAGTATTCTCTACATGACCAGTAGTATTCTCTACATGACCAGTTTTCTCTACACGACCAGCTATTTCTACCACGGCTCACAGAATCAGCTAGCAGGAAAGGAGAATAAAGGTTCTGCTACACTTGAGCCTTATTCCTCTATTGCAACTAACAGGCTTCCCCAGGTATTGTCACTTGTCCCCAGTTGGTTGTGAAGTAAGTCTGAATATTATTTAAATTCATAACAGATTCTCAGAGCTTTGAGGTGCTGCCCTCTTCGAACTATTTTCTGGTAGCCAGATAAAACTGCACGCAGGATTCAGTGATGTGAGAGTTGTTAAGCACATGAACAGGAAACCTGGCATTTCTCAGTGTGCTCTCGTTTACTCAGGAGTCATCCTGACACACC
>NW_009710963.1:135118-145406 GCF_000703405.1 Apaloderma vittatum | reverse complement strand
CTCTTTCCCCTTCACATCTGAAGAAACAAATACCCATACTCAATAAAACTACTCATTTTTGTTGCCATTTTGCTTTTTTTGCCTATTTCTACTGTCATTAGTGTATGGATATAATACCATTGTATGCACTTTGAAACAAGCAGTTTATATGTGAATGCAACACCACTTGGCAGCTAATATACTTTTCACATTATGTAAATAATAAAAAACAAGGGACATATTTTAGATACATCACATCAATAACTGTTTACCATTACGTTTTGAGGATTTAAGTGGGTCACACTTGGTTTACTGTTTAAAGTAATGTGTATTCTCTTTGAATTTGTGCCGCTAAAGCCAAGAGCCGTGGCTTCTTAACTTAAATTTATTCAGAAAGACTTTGCCACTATAGCAAGTAACTGAAAGCAGCTTGAAATCAGCAGTGTTTGTGTGCCTCATAATGCAATTTGTGCTGAGATTCAAGTAGCCGTTGATGAGGATGACAACAATGTTGATGAGTGAAAACAAGGCTTAGACTACGGCTTTATCACTGGTTTGCCCGTAGTGTTTTTCATTTCTGGAGGAGACCTGGTAGGTTTGAAGTGTTCTCAGGGTAGGTGAAGAGATATTTTGATGACTATTATTAACCATTTACATATCTTAGTATTGCCTCTCTTTGGTTCCAGCCTGAGGCCCGTATTGTTGATTTATGATGTACATCTACCCTGAGAACAACTTCGGTGGAAGGGCTCATGTTTGCTGTGTAGTTCATTCTGGATTGCCAGCACAGGGTGTAAGAGCTGTTCCAAGAAAGAGCAAGGGTTATTTTTAACCTCAGTAATTTTCATTGTGTGTTTTGTGGGTTTTTTTTTTGTTCTGGTTCTGAATTTTTTGTTTGTGGTTGGTTTTTTTTAACAGCATGCATCTACCAGCTGATGTGGTGTCAGCTGTGGAGATAGGAAAGGCAGATGAAGGGTAGGCAGAGGAAGGAGGTTGAGGGGGATTTCTTAAGCCGGCTTCTCTTCCAAAGCCAGAGAGCATCCTGCAACTTGTGGTGTCGAGAACTAAGAAGCAGCAGCCAGGGCTAATGCAGGCCTGACTCTTCTTGCTCTTTCAAACCTGTGAGTGGGTTGGAATAAGCTGCCTTTGCTCTGTTCTTGGGCTGAGCATTCTGCCCGTGGATGTTGTACTTTGTGGAGGAATGGAGTCACCCAGTGCTTTCTGTTTCTCTCAGCAGGGTAGAGAAACTGGGTGTGGGATAATGAAGAGACATTTAGAAAAACTGACATAATGGAAAACTGCTGTGATGTAGCGCTTTATCCTCTTGGCCTTGAACCTTTCGAGAGGCCCGTGGGCTTACAGCTCTCCAGCCATCTGTCTGATAACGAGGCAGACTCGGGAAGAGTGCTTCCAGATGTTATATTTATGTTTCAGACTGTGTCACAGCCACTTATTCCCTCTCGCCACACACGCACGCATTTTTGGGGGTTGTTTTGTGTTGTGTTTTTTTAACGCTGTCTGGGTATGATCGCATTCACATGGAAGCAGCTAATGATGTTACCAGGTTGCGTTTCATAATATTGGAGCTTGGAGGAAAGCAACAAAGCCATTTCAATTCTATGCGGGTCCCTCCACTGTCTGGCAGCACCATATGCTACCAAGGGATATCAGCAAAATGAATTCTCTTGTGATTGAAAAATGAAAGTATATATGTACATGCCTCAAACTTGAAAAGCTGTAAGCTGTGCGGTGCATGTGTCTGGCCCTACCTGAAGACAGTTAGTCTGTGCCAAATATATGGACACAAAGAAGACTATTTGCACATTACGAGCAGGGTAGATGTTATTAATTCTTTTAGAATCTGGGTCATCTTCTCCTGGCACGGTTTTCGGTCAGAGTGGTTTGCAGAGCTCAGCAGAGTGGCAGTGGTGCCTGCTGACCTCAAAACCTTGTAGTCTGAGCAGAGGACACGATTTTCACAAGGACTCAGAGGTTTGGTGCTCATGGCTCAGGATTTTTTCATTACAGTTGTTTATCATTCTGACTGATAATCGAGGCTGAATCAGAGCTGAGATGGCACATGCCTGCTGTAGTAGTAGATGCTTAGGAAGTCGTATATGTCTTCAGGAGGTCACATCTGTGTGTGCAGAAACTGTGGAAATCTGTGCAAACTGTAGAGATACTTTGGGAGGAAGACATCAGCACTGGATTTTTTTTACCATTAAATCCTTAAACAGAAACAATTTCCATTGATTTATGAGAAAGTCACGTATGAACAAGCATTATGGCCTCATAAGTATTTTGTTTTAAGCATCGTGTACATTTTGGTGCAGATTAGGTATAGTCTTTTAGGCTGCTGGCTGATTACCAGTGCACCCCTCAGAGCTTTCAAGGTGACTCATTGCTGTGATGTGCATCTGCTTAAAGTGAGACACGAGGACGTATGCATGTAGTTGTCGATAGTGCTATGAGGAACAATATAGCTAAGCATTTACCTACTGCTTTAAAGATCCTTTCTCTCCACCCTTTCTCATCTGATTTCCCAAATAATTTGTCTCTGCCTGCTGTCTTTGCATTTTAAGATTTCTCTTTATGTTAGGATGCCTGCTTCAGGTCAAATCAGGGCACAGATGTCTCCAGCGTACAGCGTAGGTGCCAAAGACAGACTGGACATCTGCACATATGGTGAAGGATCAGCCAGCTGAGCCTTGTAACAAAACCTTTTCTAGGGCACAGAAGACCAGGGTTAAAAGGTTGCTTCCCAAAGGAGCCTTTCATATGGCTCCTCTTTTGCTGCTGTGAATGTCAGGAGTGTTTATCAAAGCCCCGAGCTGGGGAGGGAGGAAAGATGAAGAATGTCTCTCGTCTCTCTTTCAGGAGTGGGCTGCCTGTGGGCAGGAGGCAGATGCTCCGTTGTCATTGCCTTGCTCTCTCTGTCTGCCCGCAGTGTCTCAGCAAGTGTCTGCACAAACTGTCTTGAGAGGGAATATTTGTTTCTTACACCTTACTGTCTCACTGGGCACTAGTGGGAGCAGGACAGCTTGTTGAACCTTATGAATCCTGAGTGGTTTCGACTTAATGGGCAGCTCTCACTTGCATTAAGGAAAAGCGAATTCCTTAGGAACCCTCATGGACAAGGACTCTTACTGAGCCTGAAGGACCCTTTCTTTTCAATACTTTCAGTAGTGCAAGTTCAGAGGATCAAATTTGAGATAGCTATAGCAATTGTCATGACGACAGCATACATCTGTTTAGTTTTCATCTACAACTCTGAAGCCCTGATCCGTAACTAGAGTTTTGGCCCTAACATAATCCAAATGAATAACAATGCTACTGTCAGTCAATTATTTCAATAGAACTTTGTGTTTAACTTGTCGTCAGCATAAATGCCTGCTTTATAACAGATAAAAGCTGAACCAGAAAACCAACAGGGTCTACGCAAGTAGTGTGGAACATGCTAAATGGAAAATATTTTCTTTCTTATCAAATGTGTTGCAATATTCTCTCTTCCGTTTGAAATTCAAAGCAAGGTATTAAAATCTAAGATGAAGTTTTTGAAAGCCTGTGGTTTGGTACTACTGAAATGAATTTTCCTGTTGGATTTCAAAAGAACCAGTGTTAGACTCAGTCTTGATCATTTAAAAAGTACTACATTAGTCTTTATAGATAACAGGAGTAAGCCAAGGAGTAAGGTATTCCCATGAGTTTTCTTTCTAATAGAATAAATTAGTTAATAGAGGGGAGATAACAAAATACACGAAAAGAGATATATCCATGATCTTTACAGATATTCATGCCAAGTTCCAGTAAATTATTTTTTTATACATATTTTTGTCTACTATGGAGTTCCTGGGTGTGTTGGAGCAGAAGGGCTGAAGGACCAAGAGGAAGGTCATCCTTCACATACTTCTTGCCCAAGTGAAAGCATCAAATTTGTTTGCTCAGCAAATGTGTATAATTTGGAGAAGCTTTTTATATGCTTATCAAAACCAAATGCTGGAGGCTTAGCCAATGCATGCAATAACGCAGCCTTGCTGAGAAAGCTGCCGTCAGTGCCTTCCCTACTTTCCAGTCAGGTTGGATATTTTGTTTTATTTCATTATTATGTAAATAGACCAGACCCCCACACATATTAAATAGAATAGAATGTGCAGTCATGAAATAATTGGACAATAGCTTTATATCTAAATTGGTAAGACAGGTTCAATAATAACTGTAATTCCTGATCTCCAGGGTGAGATTATTTTTTAATATCTGACAAAGTAATTATTTCTCAGAGAGCAACTAGAAAATACATAATCTACTTTTCAGCCTTTTACTTAGGTCTGAGCATGTGTTTTGCAGAGCTCCTAGGATATGGAGTAGGAAAGGCTGGCTGTCCCCCTTGCATCTGCTGCCGAAAGCTGCTGCGCTCTTGCCTCTTGCACGCAGCAATCCCTGCTCCTTTCTGTTTTCCTAAGCTGTAATTCATAGTCAGGCTATCTGTGAAAATCTCGTTCTGAAGCAGCGCATTCATGGACTGACAGTTCATGATTTTTGCCCTGTAAAGCATGAGATCTTATTTGGGGTGAGATTGGCTCTCAGTTGTCGTGGTTTGGGTGTATTAGCAGCTATTGTAATGTGGTCTTCAGTGTGATCCAGAGGCAGCAGAAGATAAAAGGCAAAAGGTGCAGAATTGGGGAAGAGGAATTTGTGCATGTGTATTTTTTCTCACACTTTCTTTGAAGCAGAAACATCTGCGGAAAGCCATAAACAGCTGAGTTCAGCAGTACCACATCATGCTGCCAAAAAACCCTGCTTTCCTCTGTAACTTTCATGGCAGAGGAAATAAATCAGTCAGGCAATAAAAAATGAAGAAAATTTAGGAAAAAGCTCCAAAAGCCAAATGTTTCTAGAATAAAGTGAGTAAGATCTTTGTTAGTATTCAGTGGAGCAAATTGAAATATGTTTTTTACACATGTAAGCCCTCTATACCACTGCTGCTTGAGGAATTTCATAATAACAAAACTCCTCTGAACTCAGGATGCTTAAAACTGATCAGGAGAGACCTCCGGAAAATATGCTGCAATCTCATAAAAGAGAATTAGATGACTTTAAACATTTTTCTGATCACCTGTCTCTGTCAGGAGCTAACCAACTGACAGTGGCAAAGTATCGCCATTTGTCTGAGACCCTTACATTTCCTTAGACAAAGCACAATGTATTAGCCAGGTGAGCCATTGGCTTCTGCCCTACCTCACTGAGATTTACTTTTCCACTCAAAGGTACTTTAGTTTGATGCATAACTGCTGATTTAAAGTACAGATAAAAATACCTGCTGTATTTCTCTCTTTTGTTATGTAGTAATGGTGACTGCTCCATGAAACAGGTGGAAAATTATTATATAGATGCAAAGTCTTTGTTGTAAGTCTTACAAGTTAAGCAAGGTTGGTAAGAAACCCAGCCGCTGATGGTAACTGCGGACTCGGAGGTTTTACAGCGTGTTGGTGGTGCTCTGGGCTCCTACTCCCTGCTCGTAGCAGAGCTCTCCCCGCACTCACCACTCCTGGCTGTCATTTGGGTTCAGATCATTAAGTTCAACTCCCACTGACCCATGTATGTGATTAAATAAGTGATGTTACTCATAGATCTGCAGCGAGGGATGGCTAATCACTACTCCTGCTGCCTTCTTTGTTCAGATACCACCTTGTCTGTCTTTTGCTGTACCTTCCACCAGGCCTAAATAATAGAAAGACAGAATTCGGAGGGCTTTTACACACTGAGTGTCTTTTTTTCCCCTCTCTCTTTAAAATTGAGTTTAAATGCATTTCATTAGCCTCTGCCATATTATATCCATCACATATCCTCCGGTTGGAGATGCTTATAATAAGAAATAATTTTACAAGCACATAATATTATCACTTAAAATCACTTATATGATTGATACAGGGTTTATAGTGGAAGTTGAGTCTTCATAAACACTTGGCAGACCTAAGTGTTGTTTCATTAGCACCAGTTTTACATCGGTTTAGCTCCACTGACTCGGATGAAATTAATCTACTGATTCTCACTGATTCTCACTTTTGTAATTTAAAGCATGATCATAAGATCATGTTTAAACTCATTTGGAATATCCAGCTCTGTGGTTACAAATACATTGGTTTGTATGCCAAACCAGCATGGCATTTGCAATAGCTGGGCTGCTAACAAATGCAGCTCTTGTTCTACAACTCTCTAGTATTTTTTCAATATTTCTATGTACTCTTGTCTGTCTGCATCCATCTGCTGCCTCTCTTCTGCTGTACTAGTAGGCGTGCTGGAGCAGGCAGTATGTTCCGTATTTGAACAATACACAGCAGGGTCCCAGCCTATGACAAGGCTCCTACTCATAGTAACAATAATAAATAATCACCTCCTTTATCTGGTTAATTCTGCCTCTCAGCCTGAAAATACTCGAATGGACCTATATCCTGGTACATGTTTGAGACTTTTTCAGGCCGATACAGGGATAATACTAATTTGTTGCATAGCTACTAATAGGCCACGTTACCAGTGCTTCAGACTGAATGGAGCAGCATCGTTATTGTTCTGCAAACACTTTACATCAGATGAGCATGTTAGCAAACACAACACTGTGCAATTCAGGCTGGACATAACTCAGCAAAACCAAGGACTTCTCGCATTCTGTTAAAAGGGATTCCATTCAATTACCCCTGCACATTTTACATACCAGGCAGAGATAATACATGTTTTTTTACAAGCTTAGAAAGTAAAAAGCTTTGCCTATTATAGACAAAGCAACTCCTGTAGTCTAAAGAACTAAGCTTATATGGGGAATCATTGCAGTTCTCCACATGCAACTGACAAAAGAAAGCATAGTTACTCTATTGGCTTCTCTAAGTCATCACGTGCAAGTTACAATTTACCTACAATTCAGGCTGCAGGAGACCTCTGGAATTTCGCATTCTGTGAATGAGGGAAGATGTTTTTCTTCGCTATCACTTTATGGTGAATATCAGCTAATACTGACATTTAAAAAGGCAACCTTTTTTTTTTCTCCAAGCTGTGCAGCTGCAGCCCCTGAAGTGTAAATTGAGGTAGAACGTGTCTTGCTGTGTCAAGCGCTTGTACAAATCACCTGGTTTGAGTTGATTTTTGTTATATAAGTTGGTGGGTGAGAGGGGACATAGGAAGTGCTTGGAGGATACCGTATATTTCCTGGCAATTGAACAAGGTGGAGGTAGGCTGCTCTTTGGAAAGGTCCATCAAATCCTGACTAAATAAGACCCCTGGGGTTCTGTTTCTTTCAGTAGACAATGTTGGACAATAAAGATCTGTAAGCATATTCTTTTGTAACCCTTTCAAAATTAAGTACAAAAAATGAAATGGTAGTAACAGTATTATATAAAAGTTGCCAATGTTTTTTGAATGCACTTTTCCCTGAAGCAAGGAAATTCAGAATGCTTTCCTGGTACTGAAATTTCAGTACTGTGATATGTCCTTATTACTATGAAGGGTCAGAATGAGGAGTGTCAACGACTGGTGTAAATCAGCGTAGGTTTGCTGAACCAATATATACCGGTTTGTCCCACTAGACTTCACAAAAACCTCCTACAACTTTACTGTTATTACTTTACCAACATGCTAGTAATTTCACAGGGAAGTAAGTTTATTAAGGAAAACTGAGGTGCTTATTGTAGAGAGTTTTTTAGATCGATCAACACTGAATTCCTGATTGCTTGCCAAGGACTTCAGTTTCTGTTAAATTTCCAGGGAAAAAGCCACTGAAGCAAATGGTAAAATTTCCTTTGCAGTCTGAATTTCACCCCAAGTTTAGACTAAGTTTTTATTCTTCTGTCTTTCTCTCTGACATACAAAAAAACTGGATAATCTCTTTCCTGTTCAAGGCTGTGAATAACAGCTTATGTGCCCCCCCCCCCTTGCATGTGTATACCTGCATACATGATGGTAATTATTACAAAAAGAGTTTTAAGTAGCACCCCATTGATTTTTGGTTTCCGTGCTGCAAATTAATGGACTGAACATGCACTCTTTGTAATCACACTAGTAGAAATTCAATAATAACTCTGCCTGAGTACTTGAGTGACCTCAGCCACTGAATTCATTTCTATTTCAACTGTTTTTAATGAGACTGGCATATTGAGCAATGCCATAGGATGGCTTGAAAACAAGGTGCCCTGTCAACTAAACCGTTACTGATAGACCAACTAACAAGAATTTTAACGTTTGTATCTGTTCTCTTACCCAAAAGAGTTTACAGCTTCTGTGTGGCAATGTTCATTGGAATGTGCTAAGCAATGTAATTTCTGATATGTATGATCTGCAGCTTATTTATTCTGCATAATATTTATTCCATTACAACTGCTACATTTTGACCAAATCAGAGCTTATCAAGTACCACTGACAACCCTCAAAGGAATATAAACTCTCTAGTTAGTTTAGCAATTGTTCAACTAGGTTTAGTGGTTTTCATTTTATTTGAATATAATTTCTTAAGGCATTCTTGCAGTCTCTGAAAAAGTACGATAAGATGATGAGGCTCTCCACTTGGAGATGCTATTTGTCAATCTTTATCTTGAGAGATGTTCAGAAATTTAATGAGACTGACTGGAAAGGAATATTTAAAAACTGATCTTGTTCATTGATGCATATCTGTTTGTCAATCTACACGTGTGCAGTTCCACAGTTTGGTCATTCCTTCTGGGGTTTCCTCACCACAAGCTAGTGAACTCCTGCGCATTGCAGGTGAACATTGTTTAAATGCATAGTAAATACAAACTCTCCCCAGCAGTACTCTTACTTAAAAAAATTAACCTAGAAATGTCATGGCAAACGTAGGGGACTTGATCACTAAGAATTGGCTAGAAATTCAGCTTTTGCTAACATCACTTTGAGAACCATCCGGGAAGGGGATTGTTGCCGTGTTTTGTTAATCAAAGCTCTGTTAATTATTTTGACAGACAGCCTCTCCTGCTCTTTTCAGTATTCTTGGGGCTTTGCTTTGAGTGCTACACCTCAACAACTGGTTTTGAAAACGTGTCTTTAATTGGCAGTAGAAAAACAGACTTTTTAGGAAGAGTTAATACCTACTTATCAGGACAGAAAGAAATAGCTAGATTTTTGTTCTTGAAATCATGTGAACTCACCTGGTCCTCCTCCTAAGAAAACACACACAGCTCTTGCCAGGGTCTCAGGAGCAAGATGAGATAACTGGCTGTAGCACATTATAGGCTCCTTCTGGCCCATGGCCTGTCTCACTCCCTGTAAAACTTGGATACAGAGGAAGGAAAGTTTTGCACTTGGGTTACGCCCTCTGACCCAAGTGGAGCAAGGATGCAGCATGGATGTGCACAGACGTGAGCAGGATGGAGCTTCCAGGCCCTGCAGTTTGGCCATGGCCCACACACACGGGATGGACAGATGCTTTAACTGCCAAAGTGCAGTAAATCATTTGTATTCATCAGTATCTGTCGTATTTTCTGTGGTTCCAGTTTTGAATTTTCCATGTACCTTTGAGAGAGGAGACTTAGTTTCAGTGACATTCTCTCGAGATAAAAAGCCTAGCGTATTTGGAGTTGACTGAAATATTTGTCAGGCTCTATTATAGCTGTTCCTGCATTCTGTAAAATTATTCACATATATACAAGCATGAGTTCCTTTTGCTAGGAAGCAAGACCATTAATCCTGCCTATTTGGAAGCCATGTCTTTGTGGACTGTGGTGGGTGACTTAATTGTTCAGATTACTTAGGTTGTTGGACACTTTATCTCATTGTAATGTTAATGACTGTTGCGTAGCTCAACACTACATGAGAGATTTTTCTTATATTTAAGAATATTTTTCTTCTTATATTTCCTTATGCTTATATTTAATTTTTTATATTTCTTATTTTATTTTATATTTTATATTTTTATAATAATCCTTTTATAGGGGGATTTGGTTTCTAAAGAGTTAATCGCTGAATGCTATTTTACTCATGAGCCAATTGAATCGGATAATTTTCTGTTTCCTGAGTAATGTCAAAGAGTGTACAGGAAGATCTTTTGTTCCAATGAAGATGTTAAAGAGGGTTTGAGGATTCTTTTCTACGCAAATTCTTTACATGAAAACTTTACAGTATGTACCCTACAAGATTTAGAAATGCTGCTAGTTAAACATCTATACATATAATTAGCCAATAATTGTTGAGCTCTAATACTCTCTTCAGTGTGTTTTTTAGAACTATTCCAGGTTTTGCTGACAACAGATTAAGGAAAGTCTGTAAAGCCTTCAGTTTTGTAGGTACTGCCAGTTTTCATCTTAAGCAGGGA
>NW_009710963.1:129762-135091 GCF_000703405.1 Apaloderma vittatum | reverse complement strand
CTTGCCCCTAAAGTTCAAGAGCTGTCACTTACTGACAGTAGCCACCAGCTTCGTTTCTGTAGGACCCCAGGACAGTCTGATCTGTATTTCGTTAGGGGACACCTTCCCCCTCCCAGCAACACAGCACCCTCATTTCACACCTGCAAAGCAGAATTGTGCCCCTTGTAGGCACCTTCTCAGTGGGTGAGTGCTGTCTGTTTTCTTACCAGTCTAGCAGCCAAAATTCTTGTGTGTGGGAGCACCTACGGGGGAGAAGATGGGCATGAGTGATTGTGGGGAATCAAGGACAAGGAACATGCAGCTCCAAGACACTCATGGAGCTTAAGGGAAACTTGCTTGCGGTCTGCCCACGTTACTTGCTTCTCGTGGTGCGCTAAATGCTTAAGAGCTCAGAGCTTGGGTCTTCATATCGCAAGGCTTTTCCACAGCAGCTCTACAGATTAGCACAGAACCGTGCACTAAGTCACCAGGCCCTGTGCACCTCGTCTTAGCAGTGAGGATTTGAAGAAAAGAAAAGAAAAGAATCAGAGGGGGGCTAATTAGCTGTGTCACCAATTGATCAGGCTTGGCAGGGCTGAAGGCAGGAGGAGGACTCTCTGACTGTCGAGTAGGAGAGAAGTGAAGTGTTTGTCCAGACCAAATCTCTCCTGAGCCTTTAAAAGTTTTCTGTCTCTAATTGAAATCAAGTGTAGATTATGTAAGCATTTCAACTTCTGTCTTCCATATCTCTGTATTACTTTTTCTCAGATCTTAATGCTCCTGAAACTAATAGCTAATACCTCTCAATTATTGTCACACCCTGAGCAGCTTAATGACAATAATCCTCTGTAAAGAAGAAGATAGTTGAAGTGAATGGAAGTGATCATTAGATGCAGGAAAAATATGCCAAAAGTCATTCTCTCTTTGCTAACTAGGTGTAATTTAAATTTTAAAAGAATGTGTTGAAATTACTACTCTTGGAAGGCAATCCAAAACTATCACAATTGTTCTTTTTTTAAAGGAAGTCACATTTCTCCTTGAAGCTAATACCACAAGGCTCTTTGTAGTAAGGACAGCGTAGTGCCAAGTAAATAATAGAGATCTATGTTATTAGAGAGAGAGAAATATACTTTAAATATATAACTTTCTAGTTTATGGTATACTGTTTATGGTTTTGTCTTCCTTCTGTGCATTCCTACACACTGGTCTGTGACGACAGAGTTTCCATATTGCTATCAATCAGTGGCAGTATTTTAACATTTGTACAAGAGGGTGTGTATATCCAAACCCAAATCTGTTTCCACCAGAAATAAAATAAACTGGGGTGGTACCTGAAAACTTAGGTTTGCAAGTCTGGAACAGCTTCCTAAAAGTGTGTAAACCTTCAAGGTCTTTGTAGGGCTTGTGTCCCTCTAGTCTCTTGTGTAAACCAGTTTCTACATGGATCTATCTTTTTTACTCTGTCTTAGATTTAGTGATGTGGGTAGAAATCACCTCCCTAACTTCTCCTTCTTCTAAGATATATGCTGGAGATAATGGCCATTATTCCTCTGCTTGACATTCCATGTTTAAAATACCAAATGCACTCAATTCTGTCCTCCCTGTAGTTTCAGTCAATTTCTGGGGAGGACATTGATTTGATTAATTACCCGTTTGCAGCAAAATGTACTGGAAGGTGCTCGGGTGACCTCTAGATCATCTAATGGCTGATGCAAGCGAACTCTCTGTCACAAGCAGAGCTTTGGCCTCTGCCAGTCTCAGGGTCCACAGTGCCGGAAGGAAAGTGGTTAATAACTTGTATCCATAACATTTACTTTAAACCCAGGGCATTTTTTCCTGGATGCTGCATTATGTGATAGCATCCAAACATTTCTTAATTTTTAGTGTTGCAGCCTCTCCTGTCTGGGTCGTGGTATCTGCCACCATGTAGCGATGAGCACAGAGCTGGCTGTGCTCTGGGAGCGTTGCTGTAGAAGAGCTGGGTTATATGTCACGGGAGACCCAGGAGCCTCACAGTGCCCATGTATTAATGACCCATGTCATTAAGGCTGTCCAGGGTTGTTTAACACGACTTTCCTTCCTTCAGCTTAAATTTCTATTAAACACTAATTAAACCCCCAAAGATAAGAACTTTGCTCTTATGTAGGGTGGTTGTAGTCTTCACTACTAAAGCTGTGGTAAGCAAGGGAAGGCCGTGCTGCTAATTCAAAGTACATGCGTTCTTTGATTCTTTCCCCCTCACCAAGCCTTAAGCTCGTTGCTTAAAAATACCCTGTACAAGAAAAAAATCTGTAGTGCTGCAGAGCTGGCTGATTTGCTGGTGACCTGCCTGCAAGGACGGCATTACTCACTTGTCCTTTGAACATGAAAAGACAGACGGGTGGAGCCTGGGGTATTACTTGGTACGAAGCAAAGATTTAAAAAGCACAAAGTTTCAGGTGCTTATTGGTAATGGAAAGTGCTATTTTCAAAAGTGCCATTTGACATTTGGAAGATTAACTGGTATTGACTTCCTGAATGAGTTGGGCTCCTGAGTATCTAAGTCACTTTTGGAAACCTGAGTTGGCCATCTGTTTCACTTAGGCTTTGCAGTGCCAAGTGAAACAATGCATAAATACCTTGATGGCTATAGTTTGTAGTATCTAAATTTTAAAAAGCAGGTTTTTTTCAACAGTCTGACACCTATTGGAATTTTCAGAAGTTCTGGGGCCTCGAATTCCCACTGCCTGGGAGATGGACGATGTGTTTGAAAGCAATCAGAGTTTGAAAGGAACTTGTGCTTTTGAAAACCCCAGAGCTACCACATCACTTTTGAAAGTGGAACTAACATACTTCCAGAAATTTCACCTGCCATCCCAACCAAATGTCTGACAACAGAACCTGAAAGTAAACAGTGTATCTTAAAAAGGGGTAGAGAAGTGAGGTGTAAAATGGTAGTATATGTAGTAGAAACCTCCTGTTACAAATTTGTCTACAGATCGTGAGAATGTATATGGAGGATGCAGTTGAGACTGAAAACAGGCGTTTGGGGAACTGGGGAAGCTGTTTGTGTTACTGATTTGAACTGAACATGGGCAGGAAAGGCAGATATGGCTGTAGTCCAGCCCAGAGAGAGCACTCCAGCTTTTGAGCAGTGCTCTGGTGTGGCAGGGATAGCAAGAATGATTTGGGAAGAACTTGACATTAAGAAAAAAGGTCTATTTTGAGCTTGACAATGAAGAAGACAGAAGACTTCAACATGGAGAGTAGAGGACATGAAAGAATAGGTGGTTTAGATGTCTAGCTTAGGGAAAGTGGTCACAACGTCCCTGAGATGCATGCGAGTCGGGGAGCTCTGTGGGTGAAAGCAGGTGAAATGCACAGAAGTAACTGTGCTGCTTAAATGGAGAAAGTAAGAAAGGAGATGCAGGGCCCTGCTCCAGAGCTGCCACGTACGCGGAGCTGCAGGGGAAGGCAGGGCTGTGCTGAAGGTGCTCTGGGAGCAGTTCGTCGCTCCTTGCTGACTGCCCAGAGGGCCCTGCCCGGTGTCTACACTGAAGGAGGCAGGAGGGTGAACAGCAAGCAGGGAGGCAGCTGAAAATAGCAAAGTTAATGTGAGATCAATAGCCAGGTTTGTTCTTGTTCCTTTCTAGTGTAAGCAGGTGACAATCCTCATTCTCATCTTTCATTCTCTGCTGTGTGACTTAGCAATAATAAACTCTTCCTTTAAGCTCAGTAAGGATGTTCATAGAAACTTTTTATTGCACCTCCTTTGTTTTAACTGGAGTTCAACAGTTCGTCACTGCCACATTGTGGAACTGGGCCAAATAAACAGCACAGTAGTCCATCCATCACTGCTTTAATTTTGGGCCTTGAAGGAAATGACTAGGCTAGCGAAGAGCATGCCGTGCAGTTGGAACAGCCCTCTCCAGGCCATTTAACATCAGGGGAGGCTCGTAATGAAACCTCTCGGTGCCCTGACCCATCTTCATAATGTTTCAATAACCAATTTTATTTGGGACGATCTCCACAAGTTTCCAGGGTTATGTGACTTTCCTTCCTTTTCAGTTTGACAGTGAGTTCAATGCTGCTGAAAAGCAGCAGTTGTGAGAGCTTTGGAGACTGCAGACAGTTTGTTGATCAAAGTAAGAAACAGCAACCAATTTCTTACTGGTCCTCACCTGCGATATTCCTTGACCAGAAGGGCAATAAAACCTGGAAGACGATACTAGTTTGAGCACTACGTTTTTTATCATACTTGTAGTACTTGATGGTAACAGTTCTGTTTTGATGCCATTGTGGGTTTTTATGATAAAAAATCAGTTGGCAAATTGCAGCCAATGCTCATCCTTACTCTCGGAGCCACATGACGTGATACTAGTTTCCAAGGTTTATTACAATAACGTGCCAGTGGAAGGCAGGCAGATTGACAAGTCTGAGTCTACCCCTGGTCCATTTTACTGCTTACAGATTGCAGCAGTTTTTCCTGTTAGCATTTCCTGCACCAGTCAGCTTGACCATATACAAAGTCTTCCAAATGTGATTGTCCGAGAATGTAAAATGCATATGGATATGACAGTGGATAGAAATCTTTCCATAGGAACTGTCAGGGCTTTATTGGGTATGTCACCATTTCTCTTTCTCAAGAAGTATTTCCCCCTTTCAGAATTTAAAACCTTTTAAGCTACTAGTTTTTATTTAAAGATGATTCTGCATGTTTGGGTTATAATTAGCTGCATTATCTATTGTCGTTAAGAAACTGAGAATGATGGAAAGTGTTTAAGTTTATTCCTGCAGCTGGATCAGGAGTATATAAAAGCCTTCATTTTGCGATTTCTCAGCTTTAACATGAATTAAACATTTATCGCACTTTCTGAGTAAGATGGAACTGGACTGGTTAACATGATAGTAGATGCAAATAAATTTTAAAAGGTTTGAATCCTACTGTATAACCTCACTGATTTCCTTTTTAGCACTCAAGGCCTCACTCACATAGGAGGCAGATCTCTGCAAAATCCCCACAATTCAATTTAAACACACACTTCTTGTGTCCTCATTTCTCCGATGAACTCCTGCACGACCTTGGGCAAGTCACTTCATTTATCTGTTCCCCAGCTTGCATATCATAAAATAGGCTAATAGTACTGTGCTCCCAGGAGTTGTGCATAAAAATTCTGTCAAAAGCAGTGAGAGAAATGTATTGGTATTGTTGTTGATATGTATCTATTTAAGCCACATGTCCTTTCGGCCTTATGCATCACATGAGTAGAGCCACTGAAGGCAGCAGCACTGTTTACACATTGAAAGTGGTTTGCTGGACAATGGCCAGGAAATAGGGGTGAACCTATAACTAGTAGATATCCCCCAGGGT
>NW_009710963.1:106982-129731 GCF_000703405.1 Apaloderma vittatum | reverse complement strand
AGCAGGAATTATGGTTCAGAACTGTCTTGGGAGAGTGGACAGATATACAAATAATTGTCATCGGGTGTTAAATTCATTCAGGAGGCGTAGTTTACTTTGCATGTAAACAAAATGTAGGTCTTGAGGGAGTCTGTGTCTTGACTAAATCTGCTCATGTGTAAATCCTCTTTTTTAGGCTTTGTATTTTGTAATCATTGTAATTTAAATTCAGCTACAGTCCACAGGATTTGCACATTTTGCCACCATTAAGGAAGTCAATAGGAGCTGTGCATCCCACTCGCTGTAGCTGCCCTTCAATAATTAACTCCTTCTCATCTTGTAAACTGGGAGCCAGACACAGTGACACCCTTAGAGATTATTCAGATGGCAATATGCATGTGTAGGACTATTAATTCAGCCATTTTGTATTTGTTTTCTGGTTTTCCCACTTTCATGAGATATTAAGCTGCTGACTTTGTTGTTGCTGGGTAAGCATCCACTCTTGCAATTTTAAGAAAGTTGGCTCATCCACTGTTACCTTCTGTGCCAGGGGATCAGACTGCCAGACAGCACATCACCTGAACCCTTCTCTTTCCTTCTGATGTTTATTTAGCATCCTTCCCATCATTCATATTGCATAGCATTAACCAGCTGCATATGTTCTCCCAGCTAAACAAATTCCTCAGACCAAATTTATCACTGGAACAGACTGATACTGGGCAAAGCATCTCCAGACAAGAAAGCTGTCCACCAGAAAAATATTCCATTCTATTGTTATCCCTTTTTGTAGTTCCTTCAAGTGTTACCATCTTACATTGAAAAAGTTGCTATGAGTCTGTAGTACCCCAGCTTTCCAAATATTGCTTTGCTTATTGAAAACAGTAGACAGTAGAGCAAGGGAGAGAGAGGACGATACCCAGGCTTTTACCAATCAGCCACGTTTGAAATTTTTTTTTTTCCTGTAGTTAAAAGTATAGAATTGAAACCTGCAGGAGAGAGAGTGTAGAATATCACTTCACCTCAATCATCCCTGCTAAATATTATGATTACAAGAAAGGGATCCCTAATATCTTTGTTATATGTAGAGCATTTTATTAACCCAGAGAGGCACTTGGGGTTGGCTTTTTTTCTTCCCTGGAGGCAATAGTAAAATTTGACAGGTAATTTTGTAAATGAAGACAGTAAACAGCTGTTGAAGATGATAATGTCTGAGTGGTTTTGTTATTTCTTTGAAAACTTAGTTACACTCAGATTAATTTTTCATTGTCTTCTGTTAAATGAGAATTGCTTACATCGCTGCTTCAAATAGAACTTTGATTGCTTTCCATCTACTGCCAAAACCATAAAAGACCCCCAAAAAATCAAATGCATAAAAACATTTATGAGCGGTGATACAATAGATTTGTGCCATAGTGCATTTTAATTTGATAAATTAAAGTTTTGCTGTGCAGCAGTTTGTGTTCATGTGTGAAAGGGGCATATACATTAGCCATTTAAATTCAATACTGTATTAAACAGCAGTAAAAATAATTCTGGTTGCTATTGAGAGCTTTTGGCCTGGTATTATGAGATTTCCCAAAAGTCTGAGATGCAGAAGTGAAATAATTAAATTAAATGTACTCATGGTAAAGGAAGCTCAAGGATAGTCTTGCAGCAAAGCCACCCAACAGGGATTTTGGAGATGGAGCTTCAGTTCTCACATCACGTGTGGATTTCCTGCATTGGCTTTGTAAATGCTGCTCAGGAGTGTGGAAGGACAGGGCAGCCATTGCAGTCCGGGCACGGTAATGAGGTCCAGTTAGTAGCTACTGTAGATATTTGCCGTAATCTGGAACAAGTCACTCTGTTTTCTCCGGGCTTCATTTTTGCATTTATAAATGGAACTAATGAACAGCCTTTCACTCTTTCTCTCATTCGTTTTGTTCTGTGGGCCACAAGGTCTCCTGCTATGTGAAACCATCTTCTACTATGTAATATACCTCTTAGCACAATGGGTGCCAGTATTCAGTGGAATACTGGAAAAAGAAAGAAAGTAGGTACAAAGAGTCTAAGCCATAATTCTGTCCTGCTCTGAAGTATGTTAGAGGCATTTGAAGCTCTCTGCATATAGATGATTTTTCTTTTGAGTCTGAGATGATATTTCTTTGAGTCTGAGAAAGTGGTCAGGATCTGTTGTTTGCAAGTTCTCAGAATGATCAGGCAAGTGTGAATGAAGCTCTTTTGCTTTGTTTGTTAGATCACGCACTTAATAACACTTGAGTGCTGTTATGACCTTTTACAGAATTTTGGTTTGGCATAAATGTCAGAAAATGCAGCTGGGAATGAAAATATTGATTAATATATTGCCAGGATTTAAACTGTAACTTAGACTTGCTGGAGAACAGATATTTAGGCAGTCTTAATCATTTTTGAAACATGTCTTATCACCCAGTGCTTTGTATAAATATACCTGAAAATGTTTCTAAGTGTGTATTGTTTTCCCTTTGCAAGACTTCACACCATGAAAAAACATTGTACATGAAAGGAAATCACTGCCTCTTCAACAATTTGGTATTTCAACGTTCACCGCAGAGTCATTTTTTATAGCTTCTTCACCTCAAAAAGTTCAACTCAGATGTGCCAATACATGTTTAAGGAGCTCCTGTTTTTCTTCTATTGAGCCCATTCTCTCGACAGGCTTAATAGAAGGCCAGGCAAGACAAATGAGTGGTGTGAGATCATGCAGTTGGTCCATGACCCCAGAAAGGGCTTTGACACAGACTCTTAACACCAGACCACGTGGTGCCTCGTGAGCCAGCAGCACAGAGCTAACGGGGATGCTGCCACTTAACCCAAAGCTTTGAAGCAGGGAGAGAAAAAGGGGCAGCAAGTGAGCGAAAGACTGTGTCTGTAACTAGAAGATTTGATCTGAATCCCTTTGGCAACGTTTCCCTCATGGAAAGGGCCCAGGTTGTGTGGTTAATATCATAGGAGGTTGATGGTAGATCTTGGCTAGCTAAGGATAACATAAATCTAATGTATAATTTTAGAAATGAGAATGGGGAAGAGAAGTAGATGTAATTTAAACTTGACAAATTCAGCCTGTCCAACATGTTTTCTTATGTCTCTATTACTTCCCACTGCATACGTATGTATACACACACACGCAGCGTTTCATTCACAAGTTTGATGTTCTCAGTTCTTTGGCTTGTCACAGATGTTTTTGTGCTTGCCAGTAAATTACATCAATGATTCCAGACGCCTTTTTTTTTTTTTTTTTTGACTGCTGGCATAGATAGAACATGGAAGCAGTGTGCGATAATTTAATACAGCCAGCTAAGATTTTATCTGTTTTTTCTCTTCTCTTTCTCTGTCCATTTCACCAAGACATTTTCATTCTGTGAACCAGATCATCAGCAAGAGGAATTGAATAAAAATCCACTGTCAGGAAATAATGTCAATTTACACTACATGACATCTACTGAGGATGAAGAGACAATCTCTGATAGCCTAGAGCACCTCTTACTTCCCAGTGTTGCTTTAGACACAATTTTATCTTTCTATTTGAATATTTGGAGCTCAGTATTCCTGTAAATCCCTTTTTCTATATTCAAAATGCTCCATCCGCTTTGGGAAACCCTTTAAATTAGTCATAAAGGCCAAATCACTTTATAGAAATAACTGGATAGCACAGACATCCTATCTGCAAAAAAACCCACTAACTTCCTAGTGAAATGTAGTTCTTGGAGGAGTTGGCAATGCTTATGAAAATTATTAAGAAAATATTTGTCCATTTTAAAAAATCTTTTAGATTGAATGTTGTGGTGTAGATATGAGCATGCTTAGAATGTCTGAAGACCATCCCATCCAGAATACATTAACCTCTTTCATTCTGGTACAGATTGTATATTCTACAGTCAGCAACAGTAGGATATTTGCAGCGATTTACAACCCATATTTGACAATTCTGTATGTACTATGTTGGCTTAGCACTGCTCCCTCACCAGAGCGGCAAATTTGAACACCTCTGGAAATTCAACTCTTAATGTCAGATTGTTCTACAGAGGTTTTATCTCTGTGTTAGCCAGAATTTAAAATCTCTGGAAGTGCAAGTTTTTTTGGGAGTGTTTTAGCATGAATTCCATTGAAGCAAACCTGCATTTCTGTTGTGGTCTTGAGGCACCATATTGATCAGGGTATTTCAGGTAGCCTGAACAAGTCAGGTCACCTGATGATTCAATTCATTTCAGCTACAGCTATTTTCTTATCCTGGGACCAAAAAAATGGGCAAATTGTGTACTTCTAGTGGCTCAAGCATGGACAGTCCCTCCGTCATGTACGTTCTTGAAATCTATCTGTTTAAATAGTCCTCAAGCAAAGAAAGGGTTCCTGTTTGTTATCCAATCCTTTGCAGCCTGATGATGAATAATCTGCCAGGTGATGCTCAAGCATGCAGCTTCTCCCAGGTGAAGGTAATAACAAAGGTGCAGAACAGAAGGGGGATCAGACTGCAACCCTGATTCATGGAATTAGTGGGAGGAGAGGGATAGCAAAATGAAAACCCATCTTGTGCAGTGCAGCCAGGTCATCTCTGGGAGCAGAGCATTACAGTTGGTGGAATATTCAATAGCAGCCTCTAAGCAGCTTTCAGCTGGTGGAAAAGGTCATCTCTTGGTTTGCCTTGGGCACCAGAAAACACTTTGAAATTGCCCTGCCTTCTCAAAGCTGACAGTGCTGCTGGAGAGAGCGCCTGAGGGTACGAGAGAGGTGACAATGGAACAGTGGCCCCACTCCCATCAAAATCAAAAGCAGAACGCCGATTGACTTGAGTGAAAGTAAGGTCAGGACCAAAGTGTCGCATGTAACATATTTCAGTGTTGTCGTCGTACTCATTTTTCGGACACGAGAATGGTTAGCGGTGTTCATTGTACAGCTTCAGGAGTTCTGAGAGATGTTGACACAAATTTTAATAGATGGATCATTTCCTGCACACTACGGTTTCTGTATTTAAAGAAAAAGTGCTGCGTGCTGAGAGGAATAATAATGTGTCCATGATTCTTCTGAAGGGGATGCATCTGACAGATTTCTACCCCAGGAAAGTCAAACTAGACTAAGGTTCTGTAGCTGGGAGAAGGCCAGAAGGGGCAAACTCCTTTATATTGGTGCTGTTAATTTCCAAGACCACCCGGTCTAGTTGGCTGTCATCCTTCCCCCTTTTTAACCTTTTTTTCATATTGCTCCTGCAAGGCTGATTTGTCAAATAAGAATCCATGTGTTCTTGGATTTTCTCGGCATACAGCAGCTCTAAGTGCATTTTCCCATTGGCAGTTCAGAGGGGAGTACAGCACAGCTTGGGCTGACAGACATCCAACCGTTGTCTGTAAGAATTGCCTCTTATCTGACATTCACACAGCTGTGGAGTCAGTTCTGCTGGTGTTGTCATACAGGAGCAATTAACAAGTGTAAGAAGATTTCTTAACGTGCGGACAAAGGTGTAAATGTAATTGAATTACCCCAGTCAAAAAGCATGCTGAGACGAGCTGCTGGGGCTCAGCTGAGCAGCAGCCCTCAGTAGCATGGCCGTTTGCACTCGTAAGGCCAATCCTTCTGACCTGGGGAAGATGTCATTTACAACTCCTTAAGGAAGAAGTTGTAAATGACATCTCTAATTTTCAAAGTGCTTGCTAGCATCAAGCTTTTGCTTCCTGCAAAAGTAATTCAGGCAGCGTTTACAGGGGAAGCAAATTGGGCCAAGAGATGGCTGATAAGCTTTGAGATCTAGAGATTCAGTAGAAAGGTCGTTAGCAAGGAGTTATTAGTGATCCAAATTAAATCTTGTTTATAAATTGAAGGAAACATGTATGTATGAAATTCACACCATTTCAGGCCATCTATAGTCTAAAATACAAAGTGGGATGTGGGCAGTTCTTTGAAAATAAACTTCACCCTTAGAAAGTGGCAAACAACCTCAGCACGTGGCAAATCTCACTGAGCTTCATCACCTCCTGCAAGAACCTTGCAGGGGAAGAGGACTCTGAATCTGATAATATACGCTTTTGTGCGGATTTCCCTGTAGGATTGATTTTCTACTCTTTTCCCATTCCGTTTTCACTTAGAGAGGAGGTAACCCTTAATTTCTGTTCTGAGATGAAACTAATTAGACTTACTTATCTACTGGTTAGATTGAAGCAGGAGAAGGAAGCCTGTCTGTGATTCAGAAGTGAGTCAGCACACATTCTCCTTGTCTGCCGGCTGACCTGGGAGTTCAGCTCCGGTACGTGGGTTTGGGTAGGACACGGTCACACGTGCGTACGCCGTGCGTGCAGATGAGCTTTTGCTGTTGGCTTTGCCTTTCTTCAGGGCCTTGGAAAGCCAGACTTTCATCAGTCTCATTCCCCCTGTCTGATCAAGCAAAGTGTTCAAAGTCATCAAAGAGCAGAAGTGGTGACTAATACTGTTGAAGATTTCAGTAACAAAGGGAAGATTTGTTCTTTAGAATCATTTTTTCTTTTTGACAGAGTCCCCTAAATGTTATTTGTATAATTGCACAGAAACCTGTTTTGATTCACCTAGTACAGAAGGGCATAGAGGAAGGTATAGGAAGGCAGTAATGATTTCTCTGAGAAAAATCACAGTGGATTTTTAAGTCTTTGCTTTGGGCTGTGAGACAAATGTGTAACTATATGGTGCATAGAGAAATTCTGTGCTAGATTCGTGTTTATTACTTTCTGCAATAAAAACTCACTGTTGTTTAAAGAGTGTTTTGATATGATGCAGCCTATGGTTCCCTCTAGCACTCCTACACTCTTCCTGGGGGTCGAGTTAAGATGAAATTTTTTTCCTAGCAATGGAATGTCACCTCTACACAAAGCATGACAAAAGCTCATCATTTTCTTGCTTCAGATTGGAACTTGATTTAGTGAATTTTAAAATGAGTCTTCCCAGCAAATTAGACATAGCTATTTTCTGATTGAGGTGCTGTAGGGAAGAAAAAAATAAATATTTGGATAGAACCAGAGATGTCAGAGTGATCACTTCAAAGTTGCTCTTGGAGTCTATCTCTAAGTGTTTTGTCAGTCAGATAGGCACTTGCTTTTCTTACAGGCCATTTAACATTGGGATCGCGTCTCCTTCATTTGTCTTCTTGAAATATTGAGGACACATTGCTCTTCATGTGCCTGATAGTGAGACAGGAACGTCTGCACTCTCCCCGAAAACTGATGTCTGCTCTCAGCTCTCAGAAGAAACATGTTAGAGGCAAATACAGACATTCAGTTGTCATCCAATGGAATCTTTAAAAAGTAGCTGGCATCTCTAGAAACTTTGATTAACATTTTGCTTAAAGACAGTTTTTCGCATATAGCAAGTATCTTCTGCATTTTCTTGCTTTTTCATTCTATTAAGCAGAAGAGTCAAATAAGAAACAAAGGTCCAGGACTTCTTTTCTCCATGTGAACACGCTGAGTCTAGATCTGACGTCCTCAACTTACTGGTAGCAATGTCTTCATTAGTAATTCAGAAGGACTTTTTTTTTTAAATTCTATCCTAACACATATGGTTTTGCCCCACAAGTATCTTCTTTGCTCCTAAAGGAAATATTTTTTTTATTCTGAAAAATACAACTTGAATGTGGAAAGCAGAACATTTAAAAAAAATTAAAACTTTTTGGACAGGAACTCTAATGATTGCATTTGTAACACAACGCTACAATGTTGCAGCGAGGGAGAAGTCAATGATAAATACATACAGTACCATCAGTATGGTAGATATAAGGAGAAATAAAAATATAAATATCCAGAACTGAAGAGTTGAACTTACTAGGGAAATGCTGAATTGTGCAGTAATCCAAACATAGATATAGTTGGTGTAATCTCAAATCTATCAGCCTTGACAGTATCCTTTTAAATGACTCCTTAAAAATGTTAATTGCACATCATAGGCACTTCAGCAATGACATTTCTGCCATTGAATGTCATAGGGACATTTTTCCTTGTATTATTCTTGAACAGGAGAAGTGAACTGCTGAAGCTAGCCACCAAATAACCGCACCATGAAATATAATGGTTCTACCTCCAACATTTATGTTGGGTTTGCTATTAATAAGCTTCTTTTTCAATCTACAATGAGCGAGAAGTATAGCTGGTATTAGGAAGGCAGCGCTGTTAAGCTTTGCTTTATGAACCGTAAAATAGAGGTTTGTACATCAGACTTTGAGAACTACAGGTGCTGAAAGCCCTGGCATCCGTGATTTTTTTAAATTTGACTGAAAAAGCCAGTCACTTTTTTGTCTAATTTCCCATGGATATTCACTAACATCATCTCTCTCCATCTTATATTTTTGTTTAAAACATGCGAAAGAAGGGGATTTGAAGGCACCTGACTTGTAAATTAGATGCACATATCACACATCTGATTGACATATGCAGTTACATATAAACGTGATTTGTCTTGCCACCTGATTCGTAATGCAGTTTCATCTTCAGTTTGTTTCAAACAGGTGCAAATGCCTGATACACTTACATCTACATGAGCAATACCTGGAGGGATGCTGTGCATAGCAATCAGCAATTAGGCTGCATCCCTTTCTTTGATCGATGTGTCATCTGAGGGCAGTACAGTCCCCAAATGCCTGGCACAGTTCAGTATTAGTAACTGGTTATTACAGAAATCAGCTGGTCATGTCAACAGCAGCTGACACATCTCCACTGGAAGGGGAAGCCTGTTTGGGGCTGCTCCAGTAACCAGGCCCTTCTACATCTCTGTGACACTTCGATCATATTTTCAAAATCTCATTGCTAATTGTGCATATCTTGGTTTTTCTTACATCGCCCTAGAGAGTACCAGTTTGGCACCTGGGAGTGCATGTTCAAGAAATCAGTGACTTGTCTGTTGAGTTTGGCTGCACTGTAGTTTCTGTAAGAAGGGCTTGGTGTGAATGACAGGCATAAGTGGAGACTGGAAAGAGGAGGCTGAGTCTGCCCAACTCATAAACGGATTTAGTAAACGCAGGACCTTGTTGTGAATCAATTCCAGGGTTACTGTTGCTTATAAATGGAATAAAACGTGCAAGATATTAGTAACGGGAAAATGTTACATAGGCTGCTCCTCAGAGGTGTTCTCCTGTCTCTGAATATGTGTCACTACTTCCAAACTATTACAGTAAGCAATTAAAAGTGAATGATAAAACATGCTTTTGTATATTTGATCTCGTCTTGCTGCTTTTAGCAGGCTGAGAGAGCCATATAGTCTAGAGCTGATGCCTGGAATGATCCTGACTTCTCCATTTGAAAGAACTGGGTTTGAAATGACTTGCTCTGAAAATCTCTGCTCAGGGTCTCCTATCCTGTGATGTCCCTTGGAAGATTTTCAGTGCTTACATGTTTGCTGTCTCCAGAAGAGGAAAATACTGCTTACTTACAGTCATTCTGGAGAGATTCCAGTGCTGAATGAATACTAAGTAGAAAATGTCCTTCTCAGAGGCAGGAAGACATAATGAATGACTGTGAAAGCTTATTTCTTGACCAATCTGCCTACGTATTTTGTTATCTGAAGTTATAATGAAGACATTAACAGAGTAATATCTTGTGCAAACTAAATGGAAAATGGAAGAAAGGTGGGAGATGATGATAGCTCAGTACTGAGATTTGCATGTAGCTTTTATAGGATAGCACCAGACTGAGGCAGAGGGTCACATGCCCGCTTCCTTAGGGAAAAGGGAAAAATCAATCTCATCTACCTTGTGCCTGGATGTGATGTAGTACCAAAGAAGACTAATGAGCCTGCTGTCTTGACTGAAGCATTTATTGGTGATTAGTGACTCTTAAAAAATGCTCTGCATGGAATGAAGAAATTGGAAAGTTATTGTGATCCCCAGTCAGGTGTCCCTCCTTTAAGGACTATCTCATTCAGTTTTCTGCCTGTCCAAGAGAAGAGTGGTTCTATTTTTCTGTACTTTCATTTAGCAAGATGACTTTTGCTGTTTGTTCTAGGATAGCAGTTCACATCAGCAAGATTAGCATCAGTGGACAAGGCTTATAGAGAGAAGCCAGACAGACGCCACATACTCTGAATTTGTTTCTTTCTTTTTTGAGACTGGAAGAAAAAATTGTTATTCAACTTTCTCAACTAGGAAATAAAAGTAAAGAAAAATCACACCTCAGGCCCTCTCTTATCTTATGCCACCCAGACTGCATATTTTGTTAGCTAAGAATTTACCTCGCAAGTGGGAGCTCTCAGCATACCGCAGCAATTGAACCATGAGTGGTTGTCTGACGCTTTCCTACACTGCATGTGGCTGAACCCAGCAGAGATCCTGGGGCTCAGGACCAGCATGATAAAGGTACCGTATGCAAGTGCCTAAAGTAGCAGACACAGAGGTTTTTTTAAAGCTCCGTGATGCATAATTCCTATTGATTTTATTTTAGCTGTAAGGATCTGTATCTTCATGTCTTGCCTGAGGTCATTAAAGGATGCTGTGGAAGAGCTGGGAAGTGAAATGAGATTTCCTGTCTCAGTCCAATACCTTAATCAAAAAGCTGTGTTTTATATCACAGTTTATGACAAGGAGCTAAGAAACCTGATTAACTAATCTGACTCTCATCTGGACTGTATGAAGAAATCAAGTACAACAATATATCATCCTTTTGCAGATATACACATGTATTATGTTATGTTGCTCAAGAGTTTCCTAAGTTATACCTCATATATTTTCCTATGAAGACCTTCATAGTACTTTTAACGTGGTAGCTTTCCATGAAATTATGTCCTCCCTATCTGCTAATTGCCAAAATAGATCATCCCTTTCTTTCTTTGCTGGTTTTTATGGTTTAAAGATGAAAGCTAGGCTAATATTGCAAAATAAGAAATTTAAAGTGCATTTTGTCTCCAGTAGCTAGCATTCTTTAATTACTACATCCTTCCCACAGTTTTTCAAAGGGATTAACTTTGTAACAGCTCTTAGTAAGGACAAGGTGAAAGAAATTTATACTAAGCATTTTGTACTCCATTTGATCAGGTGTTTCAGAAGATAAATGAATGTCTTAAGGCCCCAGTGGTGGATATTACAGTATTTAGCTCATAGGTGGCTGATTTGAAGCAACCTGGCCTGCTAGTGACCCACCTTTTGTTAGCATCACGTGCTGGCTATGTAAGTGAGTTGAGTTGGCAACGTAATTTCATCATCTTTAAAGTCATCTTCAGTCACACTTCCCAGATCAGGTTCTGATCTCTGTGTTTTCTTAATTTTTCTTAAATTGCTGTGGTTCATCCTGATCCTGGGGTGTGTCCACTGAAGATGGCCCAGTTATCAAATGTGGATAGGAGAAGGTAAAGCAAGAGCAGAAAGTTGAAAACAGCAGGAATAGAGGAACATATGTCCTGTACACCCATTGTAGTCTTCTCCGAGATGGGACAAGGCTGATTTTTAAATACAGGTTGCTCTGGGGTCCAGCATGACCATTGGCTTTTGATGAGAGTTTGTGCATGGTAGTAACATACTTCAATACATTAATTTTAGTGGAGGGTAAGATGTGCAATGTAACTGAGGGATAATGGGGTTTCCACTCTTTTTAATTTTTTATGTCATTTAGTAAGTGCTGATCTTGCATTAAGATGTCACTGTCAAACTGAATAGCATTAAAGAGGAAAAAGGTTGCTGAATTTTCAGGTTTAAGTATTTCTGGATCCCTAGGCACTTTCAGTAAAAATCTGTTGGAATAAAGGATGGCTAAAAAATGTTTTTAATCTAGTCTTTTTAAACTTTCTCTTTTGAGAGCCACTGTAATAAATCGAAATTATTGATCTAGCCTGTAGCAGTCCTAAGATTCACTCATGTAAGAGTCGAAACTGCTCTATTACTCAGAGCAATAACCCACCACTTTAAAATCTCTCATCAGAGACTCCTGGTCCACACATGTAGACGGGCGTTCAGCAAAGATTTCCATTTGTTTATGGATCTGACATCATCTGAGATCTCTGCACTGTTTTTCTTGGTAATTATCTGCCCGCCTTCTCCCATTGCACCCTGAGGAAGCTTTTGCAGCACTGGGGCTGCGGTTACTGCTTCTGGCTTAGCTGAGCCCTTGCCGTGTGTGGCCAGGACGAGCCCTTTCAGCATTGGCAAGTTGAACATCATATCACCTCTTACTAGACCTCTGCAGAGAAACAGAATCTGTTTTGCATTCCAGCAACTCTGGTATTACCCACATTGTGAGTCTGTCCATGGGCTTGCGTGTCGGTTATGTACACAATACCACATTTTAAATCCCTTACGTTGCAGGAAGGGTTACATACAGCTTTTAATGGAGCCAGTTCTGGGTATCTGCATAAGAAAAATCTCCTTCCAAGGGTACATATTCCTCAGGGCACTGAAGGTTTGAATGATCAATAAGTAGTTACAAAGGAATGCTTAATATCATACTCAAAAATATTCTAAAATCAGGAATCCAGGTTAAATTAACACTAGCTGGTATCACGTGTTCTGTCCGTATAGTTGGTAAGAGCTGGTGAATTCCGTGGCAGCTCCTCCCTGTATCACTTCTGCTTCACCTTTTATGCATTTTTTATTATCTTTCCATTAACAGAATATTGCTGTTCCACCTTCTTTTCCTAAAACTGCACTCCTCAGAAGCATTCACACAATTCTGCAGCACAATTCCTCCTCATTCTCCTGGGATAGTAATTTACTGCCAGCCTATGCCAGTAGTAAATTACTAACCCCATCACTAACTTGCTGGCTCAGCTGCTGTAACCAATAAGTAGCACCTAATCATTGCCCATCTGCTCCAGCAAAGGAGTAGCTACAGGTTCAGTGCTCCTCACTTACTTCTGTGTCCAGACCCTGAGCCAGCGTGGCTGTTGAGCAGATCAAAGGGAGCCCTTACTCCCTTGTGCAGGCACGTGGTCCTGCCTAGCCCTGAATGATTAACATATTTATAAATTAAAATAAATCTAAGGAGTGAACTGGCCCAGGGGAGTTCTCAATCCAATCAAATTAGACTCATATATCAACCCCAGAGCAATTCCTTAGAAGCCCTGCCTTCATGAAACTTCATTTGTAATCGCTACGTGCTGTGTACTTTAGAAAAGTTTTGTAATTACTTGCTGTTCCGGCTGCTGAGCAGTTCTAAATGTTAGATATTAAGGAATTGCTGTTTCAGTCAGTGAACAAGCTCTGAACATTAAATGTGCTTCATGAGAAGTTTTTTTCTCAGCCATTACACATCTCTGAAGGCATATTTTTTTTCAAGTGGATGCTTTCCCAGCTGTTGATCATCTCTGTTTCTTCTGTGTGAAGAGAGAAGGAGGGAACTGATGATAGTGTGACATTGTATAAAGGCTTTATCACTGTGGAGGGAGATGAGTGCATTACTCACCAATGCAGGCGCTGAAATAATTATGCAGGACACACTGAGAAAGGGCCAGTGAAACCTTTATCTTACACCACACATATCTGTGGACATTTTTGTTTCATGCAGATAATAACGTGCGTAACAGATGAAAAAAAATTAACATTTTCTTTGATTGCGATAATCAAAGTCATTAAGCATCGTGGACTTAAAATATAAAATTCAAAACATGTACTTGAGTCCTCTGTGTATTACTAGGCTGGAATAAAAGAGAAATCCTTTTGCATGTAAACTACAGGTTATATGTATACCTGTGTGAAATAGGGAAAGGAAATGCTGAGACAGTAACTGAGAGCTGACTAGTCTCTGCCTGCAACGTGACCCGTGCAGAACTTCTCAAGTGCTAACTCTGGCCAGCCTGAGCTAAGGTTCACGCTTCAGGTGATCTCAGAAATCACTTAAAAAAAATGTGATCACCTCGTATTGCCCATCTTCAAGCACAGGACACCATTACAAGGGTGTGTGCACCCCTAGCTATGGCCGGCTACAGCGGGCTGTGCTCTGTCCCCGCTGCAGTTACGCGTGCCGTGAAATGCTGTGGAGAAATGGGCTGCCCAGAGGTTTTGCTCTGGGTATTTCCCTTGGGTAGCTCAAAGCCTGGCTGGAGTGTGTGCTGCAGGTAAACAGCAGGGACAGCTCATGGGCAGAACACCAGGCAGCTCTTAGATTTCTGGTCTGAAGGACCAGGGAAATCAGGTGCTGTGAATCAAGATCCAGGAGCCAGGGGGTGATCAGCGCTCACCTAAGTCAGTGCATCAGGAATCGGTGGGCTGGCTGGAAACGAGCTCTGCCGCCTACAGCTCTCTGATCCTAGCAGTAGAGTTGTGAGGCTTTCATTATAAAGCTGCACATTTCACGTCTACTCAGAGGCTATTTAGAGAAGTGCAGACTTCTTGATTGGGAAAACTTTTCTAACATATATTATCTCTTAGAACAGCAAAAATTTATTCTCTATTTAGCGGAAGCAGAAGCGCTGAGACAGTCAATCACATGTAAAAACTTTTTCTGTCAGTTACTAAGCATCAGATCTAGAAATTGTGAAAATAATGGCATTTCAGGTGTCATTAATCTAAGGCATAATGGTGCCTTTAACAGCTAAATGCACACTGTAGCTCAGGTGATTCAGGTATCTTTGCATATAATCATGCTTTCAAATAAATTGCAAAGTTCAATCCAGTATGTATTCATTTTGAGATGTCCCAGAAGTATGTAAACTACAGTTATCGCAGTTGCCTTGTATTTACAAGCTGGAAGATTTATTTAGTTGGAAATCTTCAAATGGGAATAGGCTGTTCTTGAGTTATGAATTGCTAAACCCATCCATCTATCACATTACTACATAAAATCACTCTTTAAATGCATGGAGGAAGTATACCACTATCGCAACAGTGTTACCATGTCTCTCTTTTGACACAGCAAGAAGACAGCAAGGAAATAGATTTAAAGAATTAGGCCATATTAAGACTTTTCAGAGTAAGCCATCCAAATGAAAATCCATAATCAAAATAATAATTACCTGGGGAAGGCATTTGCTTTCAAAGTAATCATGCAAAGTAAAGCACAGAATATGTCTTAAGTAATAAAAAAATGTGATTTCTGTTCAGAGGTAAAAAGAAAGTCTAGCACATGAGAATAAAAGTGCTTTGTACATGATCAGTTCTTGATGGATTTTCTCAGGAATGGGCCTTCATTTATTGTATGTAAAAAAGAAGGAAAAATTGAAGCTGTTATGTGATGAATGCATCTGAAGGTGTGATGAAGCTGGGATTGGGTTACTGAAGCTAGGAAGATGCCTGTCTTTTTCTTCATTTTAAAAATATTACAGTGGTAGGGTTAGGTTGAAGTAATATTCTGTGAAATATTAAGACTTTCTACACTATGGACGCACTTTTGGAAAGTTCCCAAAAAGTTAATGTGTAATTTCCGATGCAAATAACTAGCAGATAATCTGGCAAATTTCTTTTGTATGTTCTTCTTATTTCTGATATAGTTAAAGAAATTGAATGTGAGGGAAATAATTTCATCATGTCTTTTCATATTTGTTATTTAAATTAACTTATGTTTCCTGACTTCATAGTAAATTTTACCTGTCATAGCTTTGTTCTTTTTATATGGTCTCAGCTGCATGGACTTTTTATTTCCAGAGCATACATCCAAGTTTAGAACAGTCTTGTCATTTTGCCATTTAATCGTGTTAAATTTTTAGTGGCTTCCATGCAGCGTAGATGAATTTCTCTTACACTGAGTTTCATTGCTCAAGATTTATGTGATTTTGATGGTGGACATATACAATTAATTTTGTTTTTTCTTTTTGACAGTGCTAATTCTGGGCTCTTCAGTCTTTATAAGCTGTACTGGACTTAACTTTGGTTGACTGGGGTCAAATCCATCTTGCAGTAGAGTTGAAGCAAATTTGCAAAACCGTAAAACACATGTAATGGACTGAGTATATTTTGTTTTCATCGGGTACAATATCCTGGATTTTATCCCTTCACATAGGGTTCATAGAAAGAGCAGCTGACCCATTTTGAGTAATTCCAGTTCGTATGCTCTGAAGAAGTTGTAGATTGGAAAAGACCTTGTCTTATATCTGCATATAAATAGCTGCATTTTCCAGTAGCTAATATGATTCACTTCATTTGCCTTCTTCAGTGAAAGTAATAGCTCTTCCCTTTCCCTGTTTTCCTCTTTTCAGAAGTAACAGTTTATTCAATGAGGTCGTGCAGATGAACTTTGAAATAGCCAGTTTCAGCAGCCTTTCTGGAACACAGCCCATCACCTGGCAGGTGGAATACCCTCGGAAGGGGACAACAGACATAACCTTGTCTGAAATCTTCATCTGCCAGAAGGATCTTGTTGGAATTGTTCCATTGGCGATGGTAAGAAATTGTTTCAGCATGTTGCTCCATCTGATCTGTATGTGGTCTGGGAAAACGTATACCAGGCCTTAGATAGACCTGCAAAGGAGTGTTCTCTGCCCTGCCTCCCCATTTTATAGCTGTACAGGACTTGTTAAAATCGTGCCCTCATTTAATGGTCTGTCCGCATCACGCTATTTCAGTTCTTGTAAACTTACCACAGAGGAAAGGGATGCTGCCATTTTTAAAATTCCTCTCAGACTTTAAAACCTGAATTTCTGTCCTGCGTGGTTCCCTCCAGGCTACTGGCTGGTAATACAAAGTCAAGCAAATTTACCTTGCCATTTCTAATTGTCATTGCGTTGAATTTGCAAGCTGTAGAGCAACTTTAGAGGGCCTTGAGCACCTTCTGCTAAAGCCTAAGTTTCTTGGTCCTTAGTAGGCTGAGGCTGATAATAATTTTGCTGGCACTTTCCACAATATTATAGGAACCCGTGGTTTCAAGGAAGAAACAGAACATAATAAAAGCCTCAATAATATATTTAAGAAAAGTTAAGTGTACACTTTCAGGTGGAAAAATGCCTTGGGTTAAAATCTGCTTGCTCTACTCAGTGTTGTAGCACCAGTTGTGGGCTACCTGCCTCCGCTTGAAATCATACCCATTGCCTGTCTTTAGAAGACTCACAAATGTGATTTTTGGAAGCAGCATCTCCTTCTCTTCCTCTGGCCCAGTGAAGATGCAGTTACTTCTGGTAAGTGAGGCTGGGACAGTGGAAGGACAAAGACTTAGCAGTTTCAACCCCTCCTGTGAGTGAGCAGCCTAGGATCAAATTCTCGGTCCGAGTCAAGCAAACAAGAAATGTCATTGGAGTCTCCAGCACCTCAGGTGCACCATTTTTAGGTAGGCATGTTATTTTCTGGAGATTTAGGTGCATACTGAGAACTTTTTCCATGCTCACAGGTGAATCAGACACTGAGCATTTATTTTGGAAGTCCTGCCAAACCTCAGGAAAGGGAGAAGCACAAAGCTGCCAGCTACCTAGAACAGGAGCCAGTGGCCATCAATAGCATGTGCTACCATTAGCCGATATTAGAGCTCAGGAAGTAGAAGAATTAGATATAACCACCCCACTCGTGAATTTTGCCTCTCCTGTGTATAATCTTGGAGGTGAAATTCTGGCAGTCTTTCAACAGTCTTCAGTGGTTTGCAGGAGATAATTGGATGAGTACTATTTCCTGGAAGTCCTAGCCTTCAGTATGTTCTTCCTCTTTGAAGAGTAAAACTGCTGCTCATATCAAATGAGGTCATGCCCAGCAATTTCCTGATCCAAAGTCTGTTAAGTCAGCAGAAAGCCTGTCCTACATTTCTGATCTGAGGGGGAAATAATTGTCCTCATTACCTGTGGAGCTGATCAGAGACTACGCATTTGAGCATCTGTCCCCTAAAGACTTGAGAACATGCGTAAGGAAGGGTTTGTGGTGATGCCTTTCAGTATCAAATGATAAGCATCTGTCTACTGGCAGACTTAAGATTTGCTCATTTCTTGAAATAATTCACCAGCTTCTTCTCTGTATTTCCTATCTGAGGGAATTAAGATTTTTTTTTTTAAATCTCAAATCAGGGTCTAATACCTTTGCACTTGCATAGAAGGTCCAAGATTTACTTTCAGATTAGTGTGTCTTCTAGATTAAAATTCATCTGCCTACAAGGGTTCCCTTAAGAACTGGAGGTCTAAATGAATTAATTTGGCATTGTATAAATCATATAAGGTGAGATTCTTTATTCCCAACAGAATTACCATTAGGCACTCTGGGTAATGCATAGGATTCAAACAATGAAATCATTAAACCTTTCTCTTTGCAAAGCTTTCTTGTGTTTATCTCATTTCTGTACCTTGTGATAACGCTTGGCTGGAGCCAAAATATACTGTGTTAACAGAATCCAGCCGGATGGGATACCAATGGAAAATTGGCTTTGCTAGCAGGATATTAGTAGATAAAGGGAATTTTCAGAGTTTTCTGTTAGCTAACGCTGCATATCCAGCCAAGGTGCTTTCTTCATTTAAGCATTAATCTCTAGCTGAGCCGATTACCTGGCAGTTCTCCTGGGCAGCAACAAGAGTTGCCCGGAAAAGAGAGGGTGATGCTGTATCTGCTGAGAAGTCAGGCCACGTTCTTTATCTCAGTGACACACAGGAAAGCACCAGCGCATTGCCGTGCGCAGAAATCAGATCACAGCATTTCTCAGCAAGTGGGTTCCGTAATCCTCTAGAGGGTGAAGTAGATTTTGTTGATTTAAGGGTGGAGTGTTCCTACAGCAAAGCTGCTCACTTCAAAAGTAAAATCTGTCTGAATTTTTAAAGGTGGCCGAAAAAAAAGAGGAAGAAGGAGCTGCCCAAAGATACTGTGCTGGATTAGGATTTAGGGTCTGACTGAGTCTCTGTCGTTGATCTGATGGGCATCTTAGCTTTTGGGGATGAAAGCAGAGAACTTTTGCTTAGTTTGAGCATAACATGAAGGTTGTCTCTGATTCACAGATTAAAGCACGTCTCATGTGAGCCATTCCAGACTTAGGAAGCAAGAAAGATCATGTATCCTTTATTGCCCTATGCCTGATTATGTTAGAGAAAAGTAGTATGATGAAAATCAAGTGGGTGTTCAAAAGGCTAGTGCAATTGTAACTACAGTATTTTGGAATGAAAGAGATTAAAGAACTGACATTGTCAGTGAGAACTGAACCTGGAATTTTAAAAGGGCTTTATAGGACTTGGATCAGTGGAGCAAGTGGTAGGATACAGTTGCTGAAAAATCAATGGAAATTCATCATACAGTCAGAGGAGTACAATCCATATCCTGCGTGCCTAACTACTGGGCTAAATAGTGCGTACAAGGAAGAAAAAACATCAAAGTAAACACTGCAGTGAAATAAAAGGAGCAAGAGATATCAAAATGATTGGGCTGAGAATGAGTGTAGTAACTTTTTCTGAGAGTAAATGAGATGTAAATTTGAGATAACAATTTTTTTCTTGAGCTCAGAAGTTAATCAATCTGAGTAATTTTGGAGGACGTTTCATCCTTCGAGGTATTTAGAGAGAAAAATGAGACAGAAAACCTAGGAAGGTGTAATTCTAACTGGTTCTATTGCTTTCAGGAAAATTATCCCACTGTCTGCTGACAGAAAGAATCTACCCCAAAGATTTAATCTACTAGAAGAGAAAATCTATTATCTGAGTTGTGCCCTATTCTGGCATTTCTGATTTCATGTTAGTTGTTGAAGGATCAATTAGGAGAGTGCTTTCATAGGAACTTAATTAATTGTCTGCTAAACTGCTTTTGAAAACCTCCTCAATTAATCACAAGTAACCTCAGAACTTGCCAATTAAGATGTACAAGGTTGCTTAACTTGCTTCCCACATTCTCCTCAAATTTCTGTCCTGTCATAAGCAAAGGCAGCCAACTATATTGATTTTACCACTTGACTAGATTAAAAAACAAACCCAAAATTGTTCATATGTTATTTTTAATACCATTAAATTTTGCTTTGGGCTAGAGCAAGGTAGAAGACCTGTGTATAAGTTTCTTGTTTGATGCCAGCAAGGCACATCAGTCAGTATTAAAGGAGAACTTGCTGGGAAGTAGATTGGCAAATCAATGGTTTAGCATTTATGCAAGACAATCGAGGTCCCAGTAGAACAGAATGGAAGTAGTAGTCCTTCAATAGCAGGACAAACTCCATCTGGATTAATTCATCTCTGTGACTTGTGTGAAATCCAGATATTTAAAGTGCTGAAGCGTAAACCCGATGTCAGGAGCCTAATCTGAGAGTTCTAGTCTGTATTTACTCCAAAAGACATTTGTCACCATGGGAAGCTATGCAACCTGCTCATCGACGCGTATTTCCTCTTTATATAGCACCAATACTAATTTTTCAGTGAGTCTTTCAGGCTTCATTCATCAAGGTCTATAATCCATTGATAACTCGTGATGAGCAAATTGAAGTTGGAAGGACTCCCAGGCTGTTGCTGCTGTTCCACCTCACATGCTCAGAAGTTTGTGCTCCCGAGCTATACTCAGGGGGTCTAATAACAGATATACTACCCGTCCTGCCCTTCTGCTGACGTAAACTGCATCTTCGCATTGTGTAACAGCATCTTGTGAACTGTTGGTTAGTCCAAGCTTGGGGTTTTCATGCAGAGTACCCTGGTAAACCCAGCAAAACTGTGTAGCTGCGGTTGTCCCCATCTTCTCGTTAGGCAGTGCAATTGCACACGTGCTTTTTGCTCAGTGGTGAGTTGTTTCATTAGGAAGTGCTTGGTTTGCCTGTACCTTCCTTCACATTCAGAACTCAATATATTGGGAGCTCCACTGCAGAAGTAAGTGAATGGACTTCTAAGATGCAGAGCTGTGACTCAGCCAAACCCAGTTTTGGACATTTTTATGTATGCTTAACTTGTTTTCCATTAAAACACAGGTGACTGAATATAGGGCTCCCAAAGCAATACTTGGTTTATATACACATTTATGTATGCCGTTCCCTAGGGTAAAGGTTTTCTAAGGTATTTTGTTGTAATGAAGTCCACCATTTTTAGACAGGGCCCTAAATAAACAGAGTTTGCATCCCCACACAGTCTGACTTAACACGGTAAAGCTCTATCAAGGTCACAGAAGTGCCCAGTTGTCACTGCTGTTAATCTTTCAGTCTTGAATGAGGTGGCTGGGGGCAACAGGAGCTTTCCAGAAGATAAAATCTGAGGCTGTTTAAACTTATCCATTTCCTGATTTGCTTATCACAAGCAAACAAACAGATAATCTATGTATCAACATTTTCATCTGAGAGGTATTGTCTCAGATAGTTGCGGATCACATGGAATAAACACTGTGAGTTCAAGGAAATTTATTTGATGTAAAACTATCCTAATACTATTACTAATGCTAACTAGAGCAAATTAAATCAACTGTATAGCCCTAAATAATTCCATGAACTCAAGAGTTTCTAAGAGTTCGGTTTGTGTGAAAGAGCAGACCTACAATTTTCTGATGTTACTGATGATGCAGTAACCAAGATCACTTATATGCCTACAATTTCCATTGTGGCAGTTACAGTTGTTTAAATGAGAATAGCATTCCTTCCTTTGGATTTATGGTGGGTATAATTTCACTAAAGTTTTTGCTGTTACTCTGTATTTATACCAGATGAGCTGAGGAGCCTGCATGCCTGTTTATAAATTGGCCGTGTCACACTGTGCATTAAGCTGTGACTAGTTATGCCTATCGATTAATCTTATCTGTTAAGAATTGGCTTTTTTGTTGCCTGCCTATCAGGAAACAAAAGCAGAAAAAGGATGAACTGTTGTTTATTGATCTTAAATTGGTCAGAAGATGCAGACAAGATAAAGAATTCAAAATAGCTCAATTTAACAGTGCCTTTTTAAGTCCCAGTCATGATTTGCACAACCCCTGCACTTTTGCCTCTGTTTTCCTTTTCTTTACACACACCACAGTCAGTTCTACCTTTTTCAGGAAATGAGAATGGATCAATAAGGCTATCTCAGTTGGCTGAAATTAATTTTTCCATTGCATCGAGTTGTATATCGTTTTCTGTGCAGCACAACAGTGTGTATAATTTCCTCTTCCAGCATCCTTCATATCTGACAATGCTATTGAATGGATTGCTTTGAGATTTTTAAAATGCTGAGGAGAGATGGAGTCAGCTAACTTCCAGATTTTTAAAGATCTCTGCCATATAGAGATTTTCCTGCCTGTAGTAGAGAGATATTAATATAAGGCTTAATGTATGTGCTTCTCAGCCTCAGCAGGAGAGAAGTCCTGCAAACTAAATGAAAAATTGCAGAACAACAAGGATGTGCAGCGAGACAGACAGTGAGTCAATTATTGGATGCTTGGTGTTGTGGTAATATCTAAATGCTCCCCTCAAAGCAGGGTGTCTCACAGCACTAAATGCTGCACAGACAGATGACAGACAAGTCAGAAAGCTCTAGAAAATGGTCTGTGCAAGCCAAGCTGATGAAATTCAAGGTGCTGTTCAAGGTTGGATGAAACTGAGCTACATGAATGGGAAAGGAGGGCAACGCAGCACTTCTGTCATACCATAGCAGGCACAGCGATTTGGGATTCCCCAGCCAGTCTGTGCTTGATGCTGATCACTTGGGCATGGTGGAAGAGAACTGTCATGAGCTCTTCCTGCAGACAGTGTGGCACAGTGCAGGGCTGCTCGGTGCTAGGCAGATGTTTCTACACTGATTCCTGTTCGGTCTCCGTGTGTTGCCTGATCTAGTTGAGAGGCATCCCTGCCCATGACAGGGAGGTTGGATTAAATGGTCTCTAAGGTCCCTTCCAACCTAGGCCATTCTGTGATTTGATGATTCTTAGCATTTCCAGCTAGCCTGAGTCAAGTCCTCATTCTGCTGCATACAATTTTGATGTTGGTGCATGGCACTGCATTTTGTAACACATGAAGTCTGGAGATTCTTTTGTTCTTGTGATTTATTGGGCAGGATATTAGGACT